>NW_011888789.1:203815-219159 GCF_000151845.1 Pteropus vampyrus | reverse complement strand
AAAAAAAAAATGAAAAAGGAGAAATTTAAAGTAAGAGAACTGTTCATATGCAGTATTCTCTGTCAAAGTAAGAGTATATATTGTTATTTACAACCAAGATGATGCCCAGTTGTAGCAGTAAGGACCACAGACCCACATTTTAGATTAGCACTGTCATTTACTGAAATCTGCTTATAGGACAAAGAAATTAGGAGTGCACTGTTATCTGAAAAGTGGTGGCTCAACTCCTCTCTTCCTTAATAGTATGAAATTATAAATGCTTTTTAATATCGTTATAAGAAACACATATGTTTAAGGAGTTGTAACTCATTGTTAATTGATCAGCCTTCCATGTTCCCCTTCTAAGAAATGTCTTTAGGCATTGGTCTCTTTTGATATATAACATGTGTACAGAGATTTCTTTGTAATACAAGGGAACCCTGGGCACTTCTGGCAGAAGAGAAAGGGAAAAAAGATAAAGAAAGACAGCTACCCCATAAATATATATGGGTTCCTCAGTCCATTTTTGAAACTGGATGTTATAGATACCACCTGATCATGTTTCCTCCTCAAATTGCTTTTTAGTTTCACTGTTTCAGCAACATAGAGGAATTCTCAAAGCATGATTGCAGAACTATTTTACTAAAAACCAAAACCCTTGAAGAGTAGCAGAATATGCCCCCGCAAACATGCCACTTTGGCATACTGATTATTCTGAGCTGTATATACTTGAAAAATGGCAAATACAGGGAGAGGCTTCCTCTGAACTCTTCTTATCTGACTAAGGACAGAAGGAACCAATTATTATGAATCTGTTCCTGGGAGTTTCATCAACCAGGAAGTACTGACTCTTGTCATGGGAGAGGAGACTAACAGTTGACACCACACCCAGATACACTTTGTCACAAACTATCAAATCTTGCATCTAATTTCTCAGCTAAGAATCTAGTTACAGGGGAATTTTTTTCTCCTCTACACCACAAATAATTCTCTTGATATAGCATTGTGGCATGAGATTAGGGCACAGTGGCTCAAATCTTTTATACCATGTTTATTTGTTATGCTATATCTTATTCATATGAATGGACATTTATAGGACAATAACTACATGTGAGTTACTGTTCTAATTACATCACAATATTTAAATTCACTTAACACTCATAAGTAAGAAGTAAAATAATTTCCCTAAGTTTACACAGATAGTATATGGTAAAACAAGAATGACAACTCAGGCTATTAGACTCTACAGTCTATCTCTTACAGGAATTTACAGGGTCACACATAATATTGTGAAAATAATATGATCTCAATAAACATGTGTTGCATAATAATTTCTGATTTCAAATAGACTTTTAATTAATATACATTTTATGCTTAAATGTTAAAGTTAATATGTATATTACTGGACACTATTTTTAGATTATTAAAGATGTTTTGTTTACTTACAAACATAGAAAGAATCTAATCATTGTATTAAGAAAAACATAATTTTATTTTAACATTAGTTAGATCTAGTAAGTTATGAGTAAATGAGTAGGACCACTAACTTGAAATTTTCTAAAATGTTACATCTCATTTTAAACAACTTTAACAATTTACTAAGGATTCTAGAACTCCCCTTAGAATTCTATTATTGTACCACTCTTCCATTTTGGTAAAATCACTTAACTTTCTTTTAGTTCCTACTTCTAAAAAAGAAAGATAAATAATTCTTAAATAGTTCAAGAGGCAATTCACAGAGAAGTAAACAAGAGATTCCACACATTTAAAGAATTCTAGAGCTGTACTTGACCTCAAGAGCTCATTTCTTCTCTTAGGAATCAAGTTTCTTGTAGGTATATATTTTTAAATGTTTTTCTGTGTAACTTCCAATGTTATCGAAAAATAGCTATAAGGAATTAGACAAAAGGAAAATATGGACCTGAAACCATTTACATATCCTTTTTTTAAAAAAAAAATCAATTCTGATTCAATATTTACATAAGATTTATACTGACTTATTCTTACGTTCTATAATCCGACATTTAATTTTTAGTTCTGACTTTAATAGCTCAGTAATTTTTTATTATCATTCCTTTTGGAGCTACTTTTCTCCCCCTCATGAAAATTTTCCTGCCAAACTCTTCGTCAAGACAAAGTATATTTAAGTTTTCTCTTCTTGGTGTTAATGTACTCTTTCAGTATCCTGCAACTTTACTTTCTCTCTCTTCTATTTGCTTTGCCCCATTCAAATGAAGTTCTTAATGCAGTCTTTAGTTTTTCCTTCTCTTGTTTTTAATGCTTAACCTCTGTTTTTAATACTTAGAATGATATCTCTTTCAATCTAAATCTGAATGCCTACCTACCTCATGGCTTATTAACATACTTGAAGACCTATAAAATTTTATTACATATCTTGGATATATTAATATATAGCTAATAGAGTCTTCATCTTCTTGAGCCTTTACTCCAAACCCTCTAAAGATAAGTAATTTATTCTAACCATATATCAACATATATCACTTTTCTTTACACTCTTGAAATATTACAGTACATGTATGAGAATGAGAGTATAAGACAAAAGAGGCTATAATCTAAAAAGAGCTTGTAATGGCTATGATGAAATAAGAAGTGTAGGATGTGAAGATAAAATGTTGAGCCTTGATGACTAGACAACTGATTGCACTAATAAAAAGACAGTTGAATTCTAGATGGGAACACATTTAGTGGGAAAAATTGTGGTTATGTTGAATCCGAGTTGCTGGCAATGAAATATGGCATAACAGTTTTCTAAGTGTTAGAAATTTATGACTAGAATTTTGAGGATGACAAAAGGGTTGAAAATATAGACCTATATATTTCACAAAGAAATAAGAATTGAAGTTATAAAAATAAGTGGAATTTTAAAGGAAAATAATTTTTAAAAGTGAGTGAACCAAAGGTGGGATATTAAGAAATAGTGACATTTAGAAAAGAGTTAGAAAAAAATTGCCACAGATGAAAAAAAGTAGAAGATTGCAATATTATAAAGCAAACAAAACCTTTAATCTGAAGTATATACTCAAAAAAATAAAGCTAAGGTGCCTACACAAAAATAAAATTAAAGATAATTCAGGAAATGATACCTGTCAACCAGTCTATTTTCTTTAAATAGTATTTTAACTCTCCCTAATTATAAGCAGAGAAGTGATATCAGTATTGATGAATGATTTTATTAAACTTGGTACCTTTTAAGAGAGATATCTTGGAAATGGAGTGTTTTTTTAATAAGTCATAATGCATTTTAATAAATTGTGCCAAATTCCTGGCCTTTAAAGCATCCACGTGGTCCACAGTACCTGACTTTTTAACAAAGGCTGGTCTATGAACTGCGTATTCATGACCTGAAGAGCCAGGTCATTCCCAGATCAATACAGTGACTTCTGATCTGCCAAGGGCGCCCTGATGATAGGAATTTATCTACCTTCCAAACCAAGCTATAGAAACGGCTACATTTCATTAATGTTAGAGTTACATCAAGAAATCCTGGCTATCTAACTGCCTAGTTTTTATTTTTTGAACCTGAATTTGACCTTGCTATTATCAATTCATTGTTTCTCAGTTTCAAAGTAACCCTTTTTGTCTCCTCTTTGGTGCGAATAGATATGAGTCCTTAAAATATATTTAGTTTGTCAGCTGATATTGAAGATTTCTCAGTAGAGAATGCTAGAGAAACATTGTGGGAAGAGTTCTGCTTCCAAATTGTGGTGAATTTTCTTGATACACTCCTGCATTGCCTGTGGCTTCCCCAGTTCACAGCTTCTGCAATGTGTGTAGCTTATCCAGCTGTGAACAGGGGAAGCCACAATTCTCCAGTTTCAGACACCGCACTAGATAATGGTCAGCAGGCCCCACATGCCAACAACCTTCCCCATCATCCCCTGGACAGTTTTGCATCAGAGCACCTCCAGATTTTAAAGGCCCTAGAAGATGAATAACTTTCCCAGGCTCTAGAGGATGGACTTCCAGCAAGTTTCAACAGCATCCAACACAGCCAATTTTCTGCCAGCACAGGAGCCATTGTGGAGTTCCCTCCAATGAGGTCTGAATTTCAGCCTAGTATGGGAATGTATGTGGAGCTTTTCCTTGGGTGTTCAGGTGAATTTTAGGGCTAATAACTTCTCCAAGTATCTGAAATTCCTGCACTCTTTAGAGTTCTCTTTACTTATTAGCTAATCTCACATTATAATCTCACATCCTCTTGTTATAGTTTATAATTCTTTATATTAATTTGTTCCTTTATATTAATTATTGCATGGTTTTTCTCTCCTGATTGAACCCATACTGGTACATTGACCAAATGACACCCTAGTATTGAATTTATGAAACTTTATTATATTCTATTGGAGATTGTGCTGGTTATCATAATTAAATAGCATGACCTCTTCAAATTTGTATCTGACATGGATTACACATCTAAATGTGAAAGTTAAAATAATATAGCTTTTGGAAGAAAATACCAGGGAACATATTTATGGCTTTAGAAAAAAAAAACACAAAAATTTCTTACATAGAACTATTACAGAAACCATTAATCATAAAATTTTTAAAATAATAAATTACATTAAGTTCAAATAAGAACGTTCATCATGAGACACCATTAAATGATGAAAAATACAAGCTGACTTGCATTCAGTATATAAAAACAACTCCTACAAATCACTACAAAAAGCTGACAGCACAATAAAAAAATGAGCAAAAAGACTTGACATTTTACAAAATATGATACATATCCAAATGGCCAATAATCATATGAAAATGTTTCAACTTCATTAGTCATTAGGGAAATATCAAAAAATTTAAAATGTGATATGTATTACCACTACAACTAGCAGAATAGCTAAAATGAAAAAATAATAAAAAATATAGACAATACTAAGTACCAGCAAAAGTGAGAAGCAACTGGCATACTCACAAATTGTTAGTGAGAGTGTAAATCAGTACAACTTTTCCAAATTGTTTGTCAATATCTACTAAAATTAATATATGTATAGTGTATCATTCAGCATACATTTTTACCAAAAGTATGTACTAAGATGTTTATAACAGCACTATGTATAATATCCCAAGATTTGAAATTACCCTTCTGTCCATCAAAAACCAAATTATAGTATACTTAAGCAATCAAATGCTATATAGAAATGAGAGCTACTAAACTATCTTATATACAAGAGGTCTAAAAGAAAAAAAAAAAAAAACTTAGAAATCAGCCTTATTGGACAAAAGCGAACCTTTGTAGAAGTATCTGGAAGTGGACAAGATGGATTTTGTCCACTGGTTATATTCTGGTTAGATACTGGTTATATTCTGGTTCTTTCTCTGGGTGGTGGAATGACAAGTGTGCTGATATTTTGAAATTCGCTGGATCCACTCATGATTTGTACAGTTTTCTGAATATTTGTTATATTATCAGAAAAAGTTAAACAATCCTAAGAATAAATTGATTCTTCCATAAAATGAGAAAGATCCTTGCACATGTAATATACGATATGCCTGTCTAGTTCTCTGAAGGCCTGCAACTCCCCAAAGTCATAATACTCAATGAATTATTATTAATTTCCAATTATCTTTATTGATGTTACTTTCTAAAGAGCCCTTTAATTGACATTAGTCACTTCTTTCCTTTCTTCATTGAGCCTATATACAGTAACCATTTAGTTACCTGCTGACAGTCTGAAACTTTCCATTTCTCACAGATTTATGTGACAAATAATAAAGTTATATTACTTTGAGAAAATTGTATGATTTCCATCAAAAGTATCCAGAAAGAAGTCTTATATAACTTTTTGTAAAATGTAATAATGACAATTCTTGCCTTAGACAGTTTATACTCAAATCAAGGTTTAAGGGCAAAAAAGTAAGCATGTGAGTTAAAGCACAAGTAATAAAAAGAGCTGACGCATCGAGCATGTAAGAATCATTTCATTTTGCACTACACAGGCTGTTTAGTTAGAATATCAGGACCAATAGAGAGTTTAAGTTTTAGGGTCTTGATTCCATGATGAAGCACATTTTATGATGATGATGTGGTGCTCATTTGGTGGATTAATGTGTTGTGATGATTGCTATGCTTGCAGTCTAAAGAATGACTCACTACTAATCTATTTATTATTTATGGATTACATAGTGGATCATCAGAGAGAGGGAAGAAGAGAACCTGCAAACTAAAATCAATACAAATAATAGCCTCTCACAAGAGAAACCCAAGGGGCTTAAGTAACTCTCTCCTCTCTTTCCTCTAGCCATCTTGTACTCTGTCACTTTTTTCCCTTTTCTCTTTGCTCTAAACTATATTCTCTATGGAGGAGTGTTTCACTGTTTTGCTCTATTATAATCTTTGCAAGTAATCATTAAGTTTTTTGGCCTGCATTTTTTCTAAATGATCTATTCTAAATTAAAAGGGTACCAAGCAGAATACCTTCTATACTTTGCTATAATTTGTAGAAAATAAATTTTGTACATTATATACCTTTCAAAACCAGGAAGACAGCCAAATTAATAAATCATCACATATGCTAGGATTTATATTTTATTCTCCCTAGTAACTTTAAGAGATAGTTTATTCTGTTCCTACTAATTTTGTCAGATATTTAAAGAAAATAAATAAATCTAGAGAATGTCTATATTATATACTTACACTATTTTTTTCAGTGTCTCCACATGAAATCTAAAGAACTTTTATTTAGGACTATATTGACTATGGTTTTACATCAATGTAAATAGTACTTCAGTATTAACGGTTATTATTAATAGAGTGCTAAAAAAGAAAATAAACTAAAATGAGCAAATACAAAATATATTACCTTGAACACTAAAAATAAGTTTTTAAAGCAGTTTTTTCAATATTTTACTTCTATTCACTAAGTTTGAGTAATAATTTAAGTAAGTGAATAGAAACAGGTTTTATAACTCCATTTGCTTGAGAAAAGTAAGTGCTGTTCAAAATAAAAGAAGAAACCTCTGAGTTACACACTTAGTTTAGTTTATTAGTGAAAATATCCATAATAATCTTCACAAAATATTACAAATATAGTTTTCTTCAATATATTAAAAAAGTATTGTGGAAAATTATATTTGCTTGAATTCATTCATATCAAGCACCTTGGCTTATTTATATACCTCTATTCTTTACTTAATCACATTTATAACTGAATTATCTTCTTGACTTAGTTTATTTTATTGTTTTCTAGTTAAAAAATGGGCACCTGAGTTGATACAACAATAAAAGCTGATGGAGTCAAGTTATGAAAAATAAAGACATTGATTTTGATTCTGAGTAAGTTAGAAGCCATTAAATATATTACTTTCACTGATGAAAAAGATATTCACTTTTTAAGAATTCACTTTAGCTGCTCATTTGTCAATAGACTGAAGAGAACAATAGAAGAGCTGAGATAACAACAAAAAATTGATGGAAAGAGTTGGTAGCAGTACAGGTAATAAAAGTGGCTGGGTTCCTGATATCTGTTTGAAGGGTTTACTGTACCCAACAGGATTTCCTGGTGACTTAAAACATGTATGGGGGAAAGTTGAGTTAAGAAAGACTAAGATGATTGACTTGAACTTTAGAAAGACGGAA
Source organism: Pteropus vampyrus (assembly GCF_000151845.1). Lineage (NCBI taxonomy): Eukaryota > Metazoa > Chordata > Mammalia > Chiroptera > Pteropodidae > Pteropus > Pteropus vampyrus. The sequence goes on along the minus strand of NW_011888789.1, from coordinate 211,583 downwards.
TTTCTGTTAACTCTGAGAGAAAAACAAGTTTTTTTGGAAAACATATTGAAATGCCCATCAGATGCCTATTGGACATCCAAATAACAAACTTATAGGGTTCATTATAAGATTCCAAAGCAGGGAAGAAGAGTCAGTTAGAGGTATAGATTTCTCAAAGACATGTTAAGCATTATACTGCATTACTGGTTAAATGTTACACTGAAAGTGTAATAAGGTTTTGGAAATTTAATTTTACTTAGCACCTTGGTTCTGCCAGCAAGCTAAGTATATTTATATTTGAGAAGAATTAAATGAGATTTACTATCAATATTGTCTTAATATTCTTAATGTCTTAAGATTGGTTTACAAATCTTTAAAAAATTAACAAGTCCTTAAAAAGATGTGATGTGCATGAGATTACTTCACCTTTTGAAGAAGCTGAAAAAATAACAAGTTTGGAAAACCATTAATCATATTTTTGATTCCTATAATACTTTAAAGTTGTGTGAGAAATGTCTTTTATCTCAAATAATTAAAAGAGCTTTTTCATAGACATAGTGCAAAGTATTTATATTTTTCCTTACTAACTTGTAGTACATTATATATCCAAATCATCTTCATGTAGCAAATTGATAATATAGTTTGATATATATATATATATATATATATATGTATATATATAGCCTCTGCAAACACTGAATTAACGAATACCGAACCATTGCTCCTAGGGGAAATATGGGGCTTGTTCCTGTGAATCTCTGGTCACATTTTCATCAACTGATCAATATAAAAAATTGTTTTATATGTGTTTCTGTTCACAGACATCTTATTTAATATATGCTGTTGACTCATGTAGATTAAACTCGTGGATAACATTACCATAACTAATGTCTGAAGGAAACTGATCTAAGGCATGTACTCATGCATTTTCTCCATAAGACACATTACAGCCTTCTCGTACTCAGGACCACTAGAAAGCACTTCAGCATTACATTTAAAAGCCATTTTAAACACAAAGTCCCTAACAAAAAGCTCAGAATTGTGAAAAATGTGGCACTAAATAGACCATGAAAAGAACATATTTGTAGTTTGAGAGCTGAAAAAGAAGGCAGACTACCATATTGTTTGACCTTAGCTAGGCCATATACATAGAACAACTCATATTTTTAGACATGCTCTGAGCATGTCTATAAATGACTGTGAACGAACTGCAAGTATTGATTTTAGGGTTACAAATAAATTTAAATGTGTAGACAAATTCACAAATATAGAATCAGTGAATAATGAGAATCAATTATTCATATTCTTATAGTCACATCTAAATATCCATCTACCTATCTTTTCCTCCTCATAGACAATAAAGTGTCAAATCATCTGTAAGAAAATGGAAAAACAATTAAACAAGTTAAAAAAAAAAAGGCCAGTATTATATAGTCAGTGCTATACTTAGTCAAGGAAAATGAGAATGAAGAAAAATAATGTTGGTCTATAATTGCTTAGACTTTATGTGTCTTTTGAAACCAATATTCTTCATCATTCAATACAATTTTTTGTTATAAACATCACAGGTCTGTTACCTCTGTTAATTGCATAATATTTATTTCATTCTAAAAATATGTTCCTACTATTGTATATGCAATGGTAGAACACGGTATGTTGGTTGAATATATATTAATCCCAGTTACCAAAATTATCACAACCTTCTTCACTCTCATATTTTATTTTAACAATCCCATATGGTCTTAAATTATTTTTCACTGTTTATCTGTACACAAAGAATAAGATCAACTTTGAATTTTTAGAATTTTAAAGAATCTATTTGGACATCTGAAAAAGAAGGCAGAATAATTCTTGATAATTTGTCTTATATTCATGATGAAACCTGAATGATAAAATATGATAATCCATAAACATTTCAAATTAAGCAATATCTGATTATCAATGCAGTAACATAAGCAATGTACAATGGTGATTTTTTTTTTTAGTTATTTCATAATTTAAAAATTTCCTATGTAAGCCTTTCACTCAAATTACTTTAGTTACCTTTGTTCAAATTTGGCAATTAATTATGTCTGTTTGGAATTATTATTGGGGGCAATCTAAATTCGTCATTGCTCCTGTGGTGTGGAGGGAACCTCAGTTCTTTCCACTGACACAAGTAAAGAATTACAGATTAGTGAAATTAAGGAAAAGTAAAATTTATTAAAGTATATTTCAAGAGAGAAATGAGAGACAGCCAAGAGGGAGATGCAGCACCATATAATTCGGGAAGTAAACCTTATATTGCAGCCGTGATAAATGGTTATAATGTGGTGCTAAATAATTGGCATACAAGGTCATTTTGAACGACATTTTACTGTTATGTAACTCCTTGTTTACTGAACATCTGGTTATCTAGACTTCAGCCTATTATAATTAGATTCATGAAGTTCCAGGTATATATATGATATTATAATGATGGTATAATGAGGCTAAGGTCAAGGAAGGACAGTGTACTCACTGTACAGGCATTTCTGGCTTACCTAAACCAGTGGTTAATTCTGTGGTTTTTACTTCCTTGTAGTTTAGGATGTAAGGATATTTTTAAGCGTAAAATGGGTGTTCCTCAGAGGTCTTAAGGGAGGTCTCTGGGTTGCACCTTCATCCCCCCGTTGCTCATGTGTATCTATCTGCCTAAGAGAATCATATCAGTATAATTATATAGACTGTTTTATAAATAGAATTTAAGGATCATTGTATTAATGGAAATAATTTATAATTTTTCATTTGTTCCATCTGATATCTAAAGCTGATTTTTAAAGCTGTCTTTTCTACCAAATTTTACTCTCATTCTTTGCTCTACATTTATATTTTCAGACAGTTTTACTCTATCTAGTGCTTAAGATTTCAGGTAATCTTTATATTTGCATGCCTCTGCACCTACAACTACCAATTCAGACCAATTTAGTTGGAGAGAGAAGAAGAAAGACAATTTACATAACTAAATACTCCGAATCACAGTCTATAGAGTAATTTAGTTTCATTGCTTTAAATGATTTTTGGAAATTCAAAGTACCTACTAGATATCATACTTAAATTTATATTTAATTATCATATAAAAATACCAAACTAAGAATGCTCACTTCTACTTAAGTTAGAGTTATGTTTCTTGCACATCACTTAGTTATAGTGCTTGCAATTTTTTAATTAACTATTCCTATACTTTATTAATATGAATAATTAAGCATTTCAAATTCATATTTTATATCAAACAATATCCGATTATTATGTATTTGTTTCAAGAATTTCAACCAATGCTTATATAAATTACCAAAAATTCAAGAGTAAGAATTAATTATTAAGGATTTTCTAACATTTATTTTCTAAACTTTATTCTCTGGCATTATTTTTCTAACTAACTAACTAACTAACTAATTAAATATATATATATATATAAAACTATACAACTATATATACGTATATATGAACGAATGCTATACTCCTTGTTTTCAAAGAGATATCGCTTTCTTACTTGTCCTTTGATGATAATTTTGCTTCTAAACTCTCTTTTTGGGTGATTGTTTTGTCTTAATACCTATTGGCCCATTGGACAATTTGTGCCACATCAAAAAAAAAAAAAAAGTGTCCTCTACTCGATATTTACCCCAAAGACTTGAAAATTCATATGTGAAAAGATATCTACATAATGATTTTCATAGCAGAATTATTCACATTGGTCAGGACATGGAAGCAACTGAAGTGTCTTATGATAAATGATTGGATAAAGAAGCTGTAGTAGATGTATACAATAGAATATTACTCAGTCATAAGAAGAGATGAAATACTGCCATTTGAGACGACATGGATGGAACTTACGATAATCATGCTAGGTGAAATAAGCCAGGCAGAAAAAGTTAAAAACCACATGATATCACTTACATGTAAACCTAAAAGCACATGATATCACTTATATATAAACCTAAAAGCAACAAACGAACAGGACAAACAAACAGAGACTCATGGACGTGGACAATAGACTAGTGGTTACCAGAGCGTAGAGGGGAGGAGGGAGAGGAGAGAGAGAGAGATGGGGTAAAAGGGGTGTAATATGTTTTGACAGAAAGAAATCTAACTATGAGAGGTGAACACACAATGTAAATATATATATATATATGCCTTATTGTTAAAATGTACAGCTGAATCACTGGATTTTGTTAAACAATGTCACCATAAAAAAAAATGTGTCTATATAAGAAGAAATTTCAGAAAAATGTAGAGTGAAGAAATAGTACGGCAAAAAAAAAAATTTAAGTGTCACTGCAAGTATGAATAAGTATGAAGAGAGCTGTGGCCTGAAAGTTCACAGAGAGAAAGTCAGACTGAGAGAGGAGTATGCAGATGGCAATTATTCTGCGTTATTTTCTTCCATTTATTAACCACTAAGTTCTCTGGGAAAAACATGTGGATTTTGTTAATATAAATTATTTGATCCATACTTTCGATTTTGTCATCATTTGATGAATAGTATAATTAAAATATTAATCAGTGATTTTACCTTTCTTTAAATTTTAGACACATATCATTTGGAAAAATTAATTATAGAAACTCTGTTCTTGATTATATAAACTAGAAGTGTTTTGTTAAAACAATATCTTGATTAAGCCATATAAATCATAACTCAATGTTTTTATCAATGGAGATCAAGTATATTTTTACCGTCAAATCAATACCAGAAATAAATTAATGATGAAATAGCAAAGACCATATGGCAAATTCGATTAAATTAATTAAGAATTTAATTAGAAATAAACATGTGCCTAGCAGTCTGTTAAATATTGAGGAACATACAAAATAAGCACAGGACACATAACATTTTCTCCAGTTACGTAAAACAGCATTTTAAAAACACATAATACACACCTGAAATAATTATAAACTAAGATAACTTAGAACTTTGGAATTGGAGTGACCTGGTTATAAAACTTAGAGCCACAACTTCTAATTCTGAAACTTTGGAGACATTACTTGGATTTCTTAATCCTCAGACCCTCATCTATAGAATGAGAGTAAAAAAAAGTGCATTAATGGGTTACTTCAAAAATAAGATGAGAAATGACTATTTTGTCTAATAACTGGCATATTGTAGACATTTTTTAAAAAAGGTAGAAAATGAAAATAGGATAAGTTCATATCAATCCACAGTAATGGCAACAAAGTATCTAACTATATGGCGATGTAATGGTGCAGCTGTTAAGATGGAAGATTATAACTACAAGATTATGTTACATGTGGTGATATAAAAATTAGCCATAATTTTTCAGATTAGGTGAAATTATAAATGACTTTTAGTTTATGTTTTATTTGGTCTTTAAGCTCTTCTGTATTTTCTGAATAGTTTTTATAACAATCATGGATTACCTTTTAATCAAAAAATTAAATAATAAATGAAATATATTGTATTTGTCATGATTGTCCACAGAAAAAGAAGCAATGGGAGATAGATAAATGATAGATGGATAGACAGATAGATAGAAGATTGATGATGGATGATAGATAGATTGATAGATGATAGATAGATAGGTAGGTAGGTAGGTAGATAGATAGATAGATAGATAGATAGATAGATAGATGATAGGTAATTTTTTAAGAGCAATCAAATATGGAAAAGTTATCAGAGAATTTATCTTCTCTACTATTCTATAATTATAGAAAATATAGTGTATTCAGAGTAAAACCTGGAATTAACCCAGCATAGCATATAATATTTATTTAATAAATATTTGTCAAATTAAATAAATTATCTCAGTTTTGACTTTGCACATATAAATTCACTCTGAAACTAAGGGGAGTAACCAAGAATTTACAAAATCCTTCTAGCCACAGCCTAGGGGTGTCACACACACTTTTGCAGCCCCTTAGTAGATATTAAGTAAATGAGTAAATGAATTATAACGAACTTGATGAACTCTAATGAAGATGAAAGAGCTACTGCATTTATAGCACCCAGTCTGATATTGATGGATGGTAACACTGACTAAATGGTGTCCCCATTCCTTGCATCCTCCTACCAACTCCATCTTTCCTCTCAGTTTAAAGTCAACAAGATGACTTTTAGAAGACCGTGTGAGAAAGGTTTAACTCAGCATTCTTGGACATTCTCAAGAAAGGTCTGTGTTCAAGACATGAACTGTGATGATGGAGATGAACTGTGAAATATTGTCTGATGAGTGTTTTGTATGTTTGAGGCTTGTGCTCAAGCCTCCATATCCATTCTATTTTCCTTTCAGCAGCATCAGGCATAGTGAATACTATCTCTTTCAAACATTTCGTATTAGTCTTCTAGAGCTGCCATAACAAAATATCACCGACTGGGTAGCTGAAATAACAGCAATTTTTTTTTATCACAGTTTTGGAGTTTAGAAATCCAAGCCCAAGATGTCAACAGAGTTGGTTTCTGTTGAGATTCTAATCCTGCAGACAGGTGCCTTCTCATAGTGTGCTCACAAGCTTTCCTTGTGGAAGCGTAGGGGGAGGGGAAGAAAGAGGTATCTGGTGTCACTTCCTCATCTTATAAAGATACCATTCATACCAAATTTAGGGCCCATTATTTATTTATTTATTTCATTTAATCTTAATTATCTTCTTAAAGGTTCTACCTCCTAATATAGTCACATTGGGGGTTAGAGTTTCCATGTATGAATATTAGGGGGACGTAATTCAGACAATGACATCTTTATGTCCTTAAGCTTCTATAAGACACAATCTTTTTTGATGTCTCTTGTCCTTTCACAGGGCTGGCTTCATGGATGTACAAACTGCAGTTACACAGAATTTCTTATTTAAAAGAGTCTTGTGTTTCTGCTACTATTGTTCTAAAGTTATTAGTAATTTTTTATTAATAAATTTTATTTTGTACAGCAGTTTTAGGTTCACAGCAAAACAGAGCGGAAGGTACATAAATTTCCTATATACCCCCATCTCCATACACACACAGCCTCCTCCACTATCAATATCCCACACTAGAGGGTAAATTTATTACAATCAATTAACCCACATTAACATATCATTATCTCTCAAAGTCCATAGTTTACATAAGAGGTTATCCGCATTCTGTGGATTTTGACAAATTTGTATAATGACATGTATCTACCATTTTAGTATCATACATCATAGTTTTACTGCCCTAAAAATCATCTCTGGTTTCTGCCTATTTATCTCTTCATTCCCCTCACCCACAAAAATCAGTGATCTTTTTACTGTCTTCACATTTTTGCCTTTTCCAGAATGTCATTTAGTTAGAATCATAAGTATGAAGCCTTCTTAGGTTGTTTTCTTTCATTTAGTAAGTACATTATATTTCCTCCCTGTTTTTTCATGGCTTGATGGTTCATTTCTTATTTGCACTGAATAATATTTAGTTATCTGAATGTAGCACGGTATATTTCTACATTCATTTATTGCACAACATCTTAGTTGCTTCCAAGTTTTGACAGTTATGAATAAAGCTGCTGTAAATATCCATGTGTATGTTTTTCTATGGACATAACTTTTCAATCCTTTAGGTAGATACTGAGGAGTTCAATTCTGGAGCGAACGGTAAAAGTATGTTTAGTTGTATAAGAGACTGCATTTCAAAGTGACTGTTACCATTTTGCATTCCCACCAGCAATGACTGAGAGTTCCTGTTGTTTCACATCCTTGCCAGCAATTATTATTTAAGATTTTCACCATTCTAATATATGTGTAGTGGTATCTTGTTTTAAATTTCCATTGACATAAAATTTCATAATTTTCATAAGTTTACTTGTCA
>NW_011888789.1:200337-203765 GCF_000151845.1 Pteropus vampyrus | reverse complement strand
TTCGATTTTGTCATCATTTGATGAATAGTATAATTAAAATATTAATCAGTGATTTTACCTTTCTTTAAATTTTAGACACATATCATTTGGAAAAATTAATTATAGAAACTCTGTTCTTGATTATATAAACTAGAAGTGTTTTGTTAAAACAATATCTTAATTAAGCCATATAAATCATAACTCAATGTTTTTATCAATGGAGAGCAAGTATATTTTTACCGTCAAAATCAATACCAGAAATAAATGATGAAATAGCAAAGACCATATGGCAAATTCGATTAAATTAATTAAGAATTTAATTAGAAATAAACATGTGCCTAGCAGTCTGTTAAATATTGAGGAACATACAAAATAAGCACAGGACACATAACATTTTCTCCAGTTACGTAAAACAGCATTTTAAAAACACATAATACACACCTGAAATAATTATAAACTAAGATAACTTAGAACTTTGGAATTGGAGTGACCTGGTTATAAAACTTAGAGCCACAACTTCTAATTCTGAAACTTTGGAGACATTACTTGGATTTCTTAATCCTCAGACCCTCATCTATAGAATGAGAGTAAAAAAAAGTGCATTAATGGGTTACTTCAAAAATAAGATGAGAAATGACTATTTTGTCTAATAACTGGCATATTGTAGACATTTTTTAAAAAAGGTAGAAAATGAAAATAGGATAAGTTCATATCAATCCACAGTAATGGCAACAAAGTATCTAACTATATGGCGATGTAATGGTGCAGCTGTTAAGATGGAAGATTATAACTACAAGATTATGTTACATGTGGTGATATAAAAATTAGCCATAATTTTTCAGATTAGGTGAAATTATAAATGACTTTTAGTTTATGTTTTATTTGGTCTTTAAGCTCTTCTGTATTTTCTGAATAGTTTTTATAACAATCATGGATTACCTTTTAATCAAAAAATTAAATAATAAATGAAATATATTGTATTTGTCATGATTGTCCACAGAAAAAGAAGCAATGGGAGATAGATAAATGATAGATGGATAGACAGATAGATAGAAGATTGATGATGGATGATAGATAGATTGATAGATGATAGATAGATAGGTAGGTAGGTAGGTAGATAGATAGATAGATAGATGATAGGTAATTTTTTAAGAGCAATCAAATATGGAAAAGTTATCAGAGAATTTATCTTCTCTACTATTCTATAATTATAGAAAATATAGTGTATTCAGGGTAAAACCTGGAATTAACCCAGCATAGCATATAATATTTATTTAATAAATATTTGTCAAATTAAATAAATTATCTCAGTTTTGACTTTGCACATATAAATTCACTCTGAAACTAAGGGGAGTAACCAAGAATTTACAAAATCCTTCTAGCCACAGCCTAGGGGTGTCACACACACTTTTGCAGCCCCTTAGTAGATATTAAGTAAATGAGTAAATGAATTATAACGAACTTGATGAACTCTAATGAAGATGAAAGAGCTACTGCATTTATAGCACCCAGTCTGATATTGATGGATGGTAACACTGACTAAATGGTGTCCCCATTCCTTGCATCCTCCTACCAACTCCATCTTTCCTCTCAGTTTAAAGTCAACAAGATGACTTTTAGAAGACCGTGTGAGAAAGGTTTAACTCAGCATTCTTGGACATTCTCAAGAAAGGTCTGTGTTCAAGACATGAACTGTGATGATGGAGATGAACTGTGAAATATTGTCTGATGAGTGTTTTGTATGTTTGAGGCTTGTGCTCAAGCCTCCATATCCATTCTATTTTCCTTTCAGCAGCATCAGGCATAGTGAATACTATCTCTTTCAAACATTTCGTATTAGTCTTCTAGAGCTGCCATAACAAAATATCACCGACTGGGTAGCTGAAATAACAGCAATTTATTTTATCACAGTTTTGGAGTTTAGAAGTCCAAGCCCAAGATGTCAACAGAGTTGGTTTCTGCTGAGATTCTAATCCTGCAGACAGGTGCCTTCTCATAGTGTGCTCACAAGCTTTCCTTGTGGAAGCGTAGGGGGAGGGGAAGAAAGAGGTATCTGGTGTCACTTCCTCATCTTATAAAGATACCATTCATACCAAATTTAGGGCCCATTATTTATTTATTTATTTCATTTAATCTTAATTATCTTCTTAAAGGTTCTACCTCCTAATATAGTCACATTGGGGGTTAGAGTTTCCATGTATGAATATTAGGGGGACGTAATTCAGACAATGACATCTTTATGTCCTTAAGCTTCTATAAGACACAATCTTTTTTGATGTCTCTTGTCCTTTCACAGGGCTGGCTTCATGGATGTACAAACTGCAGTTACACAGAATTTCTTACTTAAAAGAGTCTTGTGTTTCTGCTACTATTGTTCTAAAGTTATTAGTAATTTTTTATTAATAAATTTTATTTTGTACAGCAGTTTTAGGTTCACAGCAAAACAGAGCGGAAGGTACAGAAATTTCCTATATACCCCCATCTCCATACACACACAGCCTCCTCCACTATCAATATCCCACACTAGAGGGTAAATTTATTACAATCAATTAACCCACATTAACATATCATTATCTCTCAAAGTCCATAGTTTACATAAGAGGTTATCCGCATTCTGTGGATTTTGACAAATTTGTATAATGACATGTATCTACCATTTTAGTATCATACATCATAGTTTTACTGCCCTAAAAATCATCTCTGGTTTCTGCCTATTTATCTCTTCATTCCCCTCACCCACAAAAATCAGTGATCTTTTTACTGTCTTCACATTTTTGCCTTTTCCAGAATGTCATTTAGTTGGAATCATAAGTATGAAGCCTTCTTAGGTTGTTTTCTTTCATTTAGTAAGTACATTATATTTCCTCCCTGTTTTTTCATGGCTTGATGGTTCATTTCTTATTTGCACTGAATAATATTTAGTTATCTGAATGTAGCACGGTATATTTCTACATTCATTTATTGCACAACATCTTAGTTGCTTCCAAGTTTTGACAGTTATGAATAAAGCTGCTGTAAATATCCATGTGTATGTTTTTCTATGGACATAACTTTTCAATCCTTTAGGTAGATACTGAGGAGTTCAATTCTGGAGCAAACGGTAAAAGTATGTTTAGTTGTATAAGAGACTGCATTTCAAAGTGACTGTTACCATTTTGCATTCCCACCAGCAATGACTGAGAGTTCCTGTTGTTTCACATCCTTGCCAGCAATTATTATTTAAGATTTTCACCATTCTAATATATGTGTAGTGGTATCTTGTTTTAAATTTCCATTGACATAAAATTTCATAATTTTCATAAGTTTACTTGTCATCTGTATATCTTCTTGGGTGAAGTTTCAGTTTTTATTGGGTTCTTTATTTTCTTATTGTTGAGTTTGAACAGTCTTCATATAGTTTGGATAACCATTTCTTTTCTGATATGTCTTGCAAATATTTTCTCCCATTC
>NW_011888789.1:194624-200287 GCF_000151845.1 Pteropus vampyrus | reverse complement strand
AATGATGAAATAGCAAAGACCATATGGCAAATTCGATTAAATTAATTAAGAATTTAATTAGAAATAAACATGTGCCTAGCAGTCTGTTAAATATTGAGGAACATACAAAATAAGCACAGGACACATAACATTTTCTCCAGTTACGTAAAACAGCATTTTAAAAACACATAATACACACCTGAAATAATTATAAACTAAGATAACTTAGAACTTTGGAATTGGAGTGACCTGGTTATAAAACTTAGAGCCACAACTTCTAATTCTGAAACTTTGGAGACATTACTTGGATTTCTTAATCCTCAGACCCTCATCTATAGAATGAGAGTAAAAAAAAGTGCATTAATGGGTTACTTCAAAAATAAGATGAGAAATGACTATTTTGTCTAATAACTGGCATATTGTAGACATTTTTTTAAAAAGGTAGAAAATGAAAATAGGATAAGTTCATATCAATCCACAGTAATGGCAACAAAGTATCTAACTATATGGCGATGTAATGGTGCAGCTGTTAAGATGGAAGATTATAACTACAAGATTATGTTACATGTGGTGATATAAAAATTAGCCATAATTTTTCAGATTAGGTGAAATTATAAATGACTTTTAGTTTATGTTTTATTTGGTCTTTAAGCTCTTCTGTATTTTCTGAATAGTTTTTATAACAATCATGGATTACCTTTTAATCAAAAAATTAAATAATAAATGAAATATATTGTATTTGTCATGGTTGTCCACAGAAAAAGAAGCAATGGGAGATAGATAAATGATAGATGGATAGACAGATAGATAGAAGATTGATGATGGATGATAGATAGATTGATAGATGATAGATAGATAGGTAGGTAGGTAGGTAGATAGATAGATAGATAGATAGATAGATAGATAGATGATAGGTAATTTTTTAAGAGCAATCAAATATGGAAAAGTTATCAGAGAATTTATCTTCTCTACTATTCTATAATTATAGAAAATATAGTGTATTCAGGGTAAAACCTGGAATTAACCCAGCATAGCATATAATATTTATTTAATAAATATTTGTCAAATTAAATAAATTATCTCAGTTTTGACTTTGCACATATAAATTCACTCTGAAACTAAGGGGAGTAACCAAGAATTTACAAAATCCTTCTAGCCACAGCCTAGGGGTGTCACACACACTTTTGCAGCCCCTTAGTAGATATTAAGTAAATGAGTAAATGAATTATAACGAACTTGATGAACTCTAATGAAGATGAAAGAGCTACTGCATTTATAGCACCCAGTCTGATATTGATGGATGGTAACACTGACTAAATGGTGTCCCCATTCCTTGCATCCTCCTACCAACTCCATCTTTCCTCTCAGTTTAAAGTCAACAAGATGACTTTTAGAAGACCGTGTGAGAAAGGTTTAACTCAGCATTCTTGGACATTCTCAAGAAAGGTCTGTGTTCAAGACATGAACTGTGATGATGGAGATGAACTGTGAAATATTGTCTGATGAGTGTTTTGTATGTTTGAGGCTTGTGCTCAAGCCTCCATATCCATTCTATTTTCCTTTCAGCAGCATCAGGCATAGTGAATACTATCTCTTTCAAACATTTCGTATTAGTCTTCTAGAGCTGCCATAACAAAATATCACCGACTGGGTAGCTGAAATAACAGCAATTTTTTTTTATCACAGTTTTGGAGTTTAGAAATCCAAGCCCAAGATGTCAACAGAGTTGGTTTCTGTTGAGATTCTAATCCTGCAGACAGGTGCCTTCTCATAGTGTGCTCACAAGCTTTCCTTGTGGAAGCGTAGGGGGAGGGGAAGAAAGAGGTATCTGGTGTCACTTCCTCATCTTATAAAGATACCATTCATACCAAATTTAGGGCCCATTATTTATTTATTTATTTCATTTAATCTTAATTATCTTCTTAAAGGTTCTACCTCCTAATATAGTCACATTGGGGGTTAGAGTTTCCATGTATGAATATTAGGGGGACGTAATTCAGACAATGACATCTTTATGTCCTTAAGCTTCTATAAGACACAATCTTTTTTGATGTCTCTTGTCCTTTCACAGGGCTGGCTTCATGGATGTACAAACTGCAGTTACACAGAATTTCTTACTTAAAAGAGTCTTGTGTTTCTGCTACTATTGTTCTAAAGTTATTAGTAATTTTTTATTAATAAATTTTATTTTGTACAGCAGTTTTAGGTTCACAGCAAAACAGAGCGGAAGGTACAGAAATTTCCTATATACCCCCATCTCCATACACACACAGCCTCCTCCACTATCAATATCCCACACTAGAGGGTAAATTTATTACAATCAATTAACCCACATTAACATATCATTATCTCTCAAAGTCCATAGTTTACATAAGAGGTTATCCGCATTCTGTGGATTTTGACAAATTTGTATAATGACATGTATCTACCATTTTAGTATCATACATCATAGTTTTACTGCCCTAAAAATCATCTCTGGTTTCTGCCTATTTATCTCTTCATTCCCCTCACCCACAAAAATCAGTGATCTTTTTACTGTCTTCACATTTTTGCCTTTTCCAGAATGTCATTTAGTTGGAATCATAAGTATGAAGCCTTCTTAGGTTGTTTTCTTTCATTTAGTAAGTACATTATATTTCCTCCCTGTTTTTTCATGGCTTGATGGTTCATTTCTTATTTGCACTGAATAATATTTAGTTATCTGAATGTAGCACGGTATATTTCTACATTCATTTATTGCACAACATCTTAGTTGCTTCCAAGTTTTGACAGTTATGAATAAAGCTGCTGTAAATATCCATGTGTATGTTTTTCTATGGACATAACTTTTCAATCCTTTAGGTAGATACTGAGGAGTTCAATTCTGGAGCAAACGGTAAAAGTATGTTTAGTTGTATAAGAGACTGCATTTCAAAGTGACTGTTACCATTTTGCATTCCCACCAGCAATGACTGAGAGTTCCTGTTGTTTCACATCCTTGCCAGCAATTATTATTTAAGATTTTCACCATTCTAATATATGTGTAGTGGTATCTTGTTTTAAATTTCCATTGACATAAAATTTCATAATTTTCATAAGTTTACTTGTCATCTGTATATCTTCTTGGGTGAAGTTTCAGTTTTTATTGGGTTCTTTATTTTCTTATTGTTGAGTTTGAACAGTCTTCATATAGTTTGGATAACCATTTCTTTTCTGATATGTCTTGCAAATATTTTCTCCCATTCAGTGGCTTGCTTTTTCATTCTCTAAAGATTTTCTTTCTAAGAGTAGATGTTTTTATTTTAATGACATTTAGTTTATTGATTATTTCTTTTATGGATTGTGCTTTTGATGTTCTATGTAAATCACTGCTGTACCCAAGGTTATCTAATATTTTTACTATGTTATCTTCTAAGCATTTTGTACTTACAGTTGACTATACTTATGTGGGTCTATTTCTGGACTCTCTATTCTGTTCTAGTTTATATTTCTGTAGCTTTACAGTAAGTCGAACGATGTAAGTCCTCCAACTTTATTCTTCTCCTTAAATATTGTGTTGGTTATTATGGATCTCTCCATATAAACTTTAGAATCCATTTATAGATATCCACAAAATAACTTGTGGAGATTTTGATTTAGAATGTATTGAATCTATAGATCCTGTTGGGAAGAACTGACATCTTGATGATATTACAACTTGCTTTCCGTGACCATGGAATATCTCTCCATATATTTTCTTTGCTATCTATCATCAGAGTTTTGTAGTTTTCCTTATTTAGATATTATCTATATTTTGTTAGATTTATACCTAAGTATTTTTTATGGGGATACTAATGGTAAATGGTAACTTTTCAAAATTTAAAATTCTACATGTTCATTACTAGAAAGTGATTGATTTTTGTATATTATTGTTTGACTTATTGTATATTTATTTTTGTGTATAAACCTTGTATTCTGCTATAATCACTTATTAATTCCAATAATTTTTATTGATTCAGATTTTCTACATAGACAATCATGTCATCTGTGAACATAGACACTGTATTTTGAGATTTCTATTATATATCTTTAATGTTTGATTGAATTGACAAATATAAGAAATAGAGAGCTATAATGTTTTTTTTTTTTTGTATTTTTCAAGACAGTTTTATTTTTTCCTTCTCAATATATATACCTTTTATTTCCTTTTCTTGTCTTATTGCATTATCTAGGACTTTCAGTATGGTGTTGAAAAGCAATGATGAGAGGGAACATCCTTGCTTTGTTCTTGATATTAGGCAGAAAGTTTTGTTTCTCACCATCAAGTAAAATGTTAGTCGTAGGTTTTCTGCAGATTTTTCTTTTTATTAACTTGAGAGGAAATTCTGGTCTATTCTTAGTTTACTGATAATATTTATTGAATGTGTATTGAATGTTGTTAAGTGAGTTTTCTGAATTTATGGATATAATTATGTTTCTTCTTTAGGATTTTGATGTTATGGATTACATCAATTTATTTTCAAATGTTAAACCAGTGTGCATGGCTGAGATAAATCCTTCTTGGTCATGGTGTACAATTCTTTTTATACAATATTGAATTCAATTTGCTAATATTATGTTGAGAATTTTTATATATACATTTATGAGAGATATTGGTTTTTAGTTTTCTTGTATTTCTTTGTCAGGTTTTGATATTAAGCTAATGCTAGCCTCATAGAATAAGTTAGAAAGCATAATTTTTGAAGAAAGAGCCCCCATTTTAATTTTACCCTGGGCCTTTCAAATTATGTATGCCAGACTGTTAGAGCGCAGAGAAGCTCTGAGTTCTCCTTGAGTTCTGTGAGTTCTGTCTGAGTTCTTTCTCTCTCTCTCATTTTCATTCTTCTATAGCTTCCTCTGTGATCTCATCCATGAGGACCTTTTAACCACCTATCTTATGATGACTCTTCCCAAATGTACTATACCTAAATGCCTACTTTGTCTTCACTCTCAGATATAAAAAAAAGTCTGAAATATTATAAAAAAACAAATGCATAGATTTTTTGAAGATTTTTTATCATCATAATAAGATAAACATCCATCTAAATATATATATATCAAAAAGAAAATAAGCCTGAGAATAATTTTTTAAAAATTCTTTTATAACAGTCATGTGCCACATCCAATTCAACAAAATGTCCTGTCAGCTTTACCTTTCAAACTAATCCCAAACCAGACCACTTTAATCATTTCTACTAATATTCTGATATAAACTGCTGTCAGCTCACAGATCACATATAATATAAATTCATTTATATGAAATATCCACAAAAAGCGGATTTATAGAGACAGAAAGCAGAGGAGTGGTTGTTTAAAGCCAGGGGTGTGAATGGAAGTTAACTGTAAGTGGGCATGAGGAATCTTTGGCAGATGGTGGAGTGTTGGGGAAAGTGTATTAAAACTGATTCATAACAATGGTTAAACTGCTGGATAGTTACTAAAAATTAATGAATTGTATACTTGAGATGGGTGAATTTCATGATATGTGAAATCTGCCTCAATATGCTATTTAAAAAATAAAATCCTTAACTTGTTTATTTTTTTCTAAACTTCTACCTACAGAATGCCTTCTTTACTCTACAACTAGATTAAAAATTAGAAAAGTCACTTCATTTTCTAGTGACTTCTCATCACCTTGCTTAGATTACAGATTTCATATTCAGTAATTCTCCCAGCATACTCCACCT
>NW_011888789.1:190036-194574 GCF_000151845.1 Pteropus vampyrus | reverse complement strand
TAGGTTTTCTGCAGATTTTTCTTTTTATTAACTTGAGAGGAAATTCTGGTCTATTCTTAGTTTACTGATAATATTTATTGAATGTGTATTGAATGTTGTTAAGTGAGTTTTCTGAATTTATGGATATAATTATGTTTCTTCTTTAGGATTTTGATGTTATGGATTACATCAATTTATTTTCAAATGTTAAACCAGTGTGCATGGCTGAGATAAATCCTTCTTGGTCATGGTGTACAATTCTTTTTATACAATATTGAATTCAATTTGCTAATATTATGTTGAGAATTTTTATATATACATTTATGAGAGATATTGGTTTTTAGTTTTCTTGTATTTCTTTGTCAGGTTTTGATATTAAGCTAATGCTAGCCTCATAGAATAAGTTAGAAAGCATAATTTTTGAAGAAAGAGCCCCCATTTTAATTTTACCCTGGGCCTTTCAAATTATGTATGCCAGACTGTTAGAGCGCAGAGAAGCTCTGAGTTCTCCTTGAGTTCTGTGAGTTCTGTCTGAGTTCTTTCTCTCTCTCTCATTTTCATTCTTCTATAGCTTCCTCTGTGATCTCATCCATGAGGACCTTTTAACCACCTATCTTATGATGACTCTTCCCAAATGTACTATACCTAAATGCCTACTTTGTCTTCACTCTCAGATATAAAAAAAAGTCTGAAATATTATAAAAAAACAAATGCATAGATTTTTTGAAGATTTTTTATCATCATAATAAGATAAACATCCATCTAAATATATATATATCAAAAAGAAAATAAGCCTGAGAATAATTTTTTAAAAATTCTTTTATAACAGTCATGTGCCACATCCAATTCAACAAAATGTCCTGTCAGCTTTACCTTTCAAACTAATCCCAAACCAGACCACTTTAATCATTTCTACTAATATTCTGATATAAACTGCTGTCAGCTCACAGATCACATATAATATAAATTCATTTATATGAAATATCCACAAAAAGCGGATTTATAGAGACAGAAAGCAGAGGAGTGGTTGTTTAAAGCCAGGGGTGGGAATGGAAGTTAACTGTAAGTGGGCATGAGGAATCTTTGGCAGATGGTGGAGGGTTGGGGAAAGTGTATTAAAACTGATTCATAACAATGGTTAAACTGCTGGATAGTTACTAAAAATTAATGAATTGTATACTTGAGATGAGTGAATTTCATGATATGTGAAATCTGCCTCAATATGCTATTTAAAAAATAAAATCCTTAACTTGTTTATTTTTTTCTAAACTTCTACCTACAGAATGCCTTCTCTACTCTACAACTAGATTAAAAATTAGAAAAGTCACTTCATTTTCTAGTGACTTCTCATCACCTTGCTTAGATTACAGATTTCATATTCAGTAATTCTCCCAGCATACTCCACCTGCATGGTATTCATTTTTGTTTCTTAGACTAGTTAAGCTTATTCCCTTTGGGCTCTCATATTTGTTATTTCCTTTCCTCTTTGGTTGGTGCCATCTTGTTTTTCAGGCCTTATGTCAAAGCTCAGAAGAAATTTCTAGATTATTTAGGTACTATAGAGCCCATACCCACACTCCAAACACCCTCTATCACTTATTTTAGTTAATTTTCTCCACACCATCTGTTATTTTCTGAAATTCTTATTTCACTGTTTATGGCTATAGATTTCCTTCTTCCATTAGAATATAAGTTTCTTGAAGGCACTTATTCTGCTTATTTTGTTCACCACTATATTTCTAAATTCCTAGTACTCAGAAAAACATCTGATATATGTTAGGGGCTTAGAAAATACTTTTTGATTGATTGACTGAGATTAGAAATGACACACAAAAAGTAAATTAAAAAGACATCTTTAATTAAAAGTAATGTAAGAAACATAGCTGCACATTTCTTCATAAATATGTCATTTTTTATAAGGTCCACAATATAAATAGTTCTTTAAAATGTTACCCATGCCAATTTTTTTGTCTATATTCTTCATCATTTGAATCTTAATAATACTACTTCACAAGGATAGCATGTTATATCTTTAAACTTCTTTATAAATGGTAATTGGCATTAATTAATTAGTCATTATCAATTGACTTGTTGAATTAATCTCATTTCTAAAATTGCATTTTTTTAACATAATTAAGATGTCCAAACAGGATCTCAAACCATATCTAATCATATTTCCTATGCATATATATTATTTCTGTAAAAAATGAGAAATTATTTTTTGTATATTTCTAAATTTATAAAGTTAAAAATATGTTCTGCTAACACTTAATTTATTCATAGTCTCTCACTTTTCCTTATAGATCTCAAAAATATTAAAAATGTTTTTATGATAATGTATTTTCTCATCATAATTCAAAAAGCTTACAGGTTATCAGAATAAATTCACTATTTTTCTTCCTTTTTGTTTTTTGATATATCCTGATTTTAATTTTTATTAATAATATTGGGATAACAGTTCTGTGTTTTATCACACTATGCTTTATTGTCATATTTGGAACGTTTATAATTAACCAAAGAATATGTCTCAAATTTAAGTTTTATATATTATGCTACTTGGAGAACTTCTAAACCCCTTCAACAAAATATCAACAAAGCGATGAAAGAACAGTAGTTATCTTTTTACTGTTATTTAAATAGAATTTGGTTATTTTACATTCTTCATTAGGAGAGAGAAGAGAAGATACTTTAAACACCATAAAGCCCCATATAGATATCTGTTTTATATCTTTAAGAAGTATAAACTATAGACAAATAATGGCACTCCATGAATAGCAATTTTTAAATTCTCAGTATTTGTGTTTGCTATCTTATCTCTGTCAGTAACAGCAAAATGAAATTGAATTTGAATTATTCTACAGAGATATCTAGTCAATATGCCAAAAATAACAAAATGTCAAAAAATGACCTAGCTTATCCAACAAAGAAGCCATAAAAATATTCTTAGTTTTATTCTTTAAAAATCTACCTTTAAATTTGAAGTTTTATTTTCCTATATAGGTAACTATATTCACAGAACAGCCTTGTCTAATTTGATGTAGATATTTTTCCCTTGTAGTCTGCTCGTAGAATTATATTCACCCAAATTCCAACAAAACAAAAACGAAAACAAAATTACAGTTTCATGTGAGTGCATTAGACATTATTTCTTGTCAAATAGAGGTTTGCTAAATACAGTTGTTTGATACTTGCTCAAAATAATTGAAAAAAACTTAGATGAATGATTAAATAGACCTTTGTCTTTACTTTGTTAGGACAGGAAAAAATTCCTATGGAAAAAAAATGTTATTGTTTTTCTCTTAATCTAACTAATAATATATATGAATACTATGTATTTTTTGTATTTGTTTTATTTTCCTGTTTGTTCTACATTCAATTCAGTTATACTGGGCTTATAAGGTTAACTTCAAAATATCAAAATATAGTTTTGACTATATGGTAGTTTGTTTTAGTTGCAATGTAACTTTATACATTAAGAGAGTAACTGAGGTGTAACTCATCAATTTTGCAATAATAGCAACAACAAGTGTATGTGTGTGTGTGTGTGTTTCTTAGGGCTTCTGTAACAAAGTGTCACAAACTGGAACATTTGAGACAACAAAATTTTATTCTTTTACAATTTTGAAATCAAGATGAAGGCAGGGTTGGTTCCATTTGGAGGCTCTAATGGAGAATCAGTTCCATGGCTCTCTCCTAGTTTCTGGTAATTGCCAGCAATTCTTGATGTTCTTTGGCATGTAAATATATTAATCCAATCTGCATCAATCATCATATCTCATTCCTTGTTTGTTTTCACGTCTAAATTTCCTGCTTCTTATAAGGACATCAGTCATATTGGTTTAGAGCTCAAACTAAGCCAGTTTGACTATATTGCATCTACAAAACCCTATTTCCAAATAATGTTAGATACTGAGGTTCTGGGTGGATGCAAATTAAGGGGCGCACCTTTCAACCCAGTACAGTCCACCATCCTAACCCTTGAAATTCACATTCTTTCTATGTGTAAAATACATTTACCCAATTCCAACATCCCCAAAAGATTTAATCCATTGCAGCATTAACTCGAAATCCAAAGTCTCATCTAAATATCAACTCAAAAATCTTATCATCTAAATTGGGTATAGGTGAGATTCTGCTTATTGTCCATCCTGAGACAAAATTCCTCTTTGGCCACTGGGGTGTAAAACTAGAAAAAAAGTTATCTGCTTCCCAAATACAATGATGGGACAGGTATAGACTATGTATTCCATTTCCAAAAGAGAAGAAAATGGAGGGCTTACTGGTCTAAAGCAAGTTTGTAACCCAGCAGGGAAAATTCTATTATGTCTCTAGGCCTGTGAGTGATCTCATGAGGCTCGATGTCCCATCCTTTGAGTATTCTGAGGTATTCCATTCTCTCAACCCTCCAGGACAGATGACTTGTACTTTCTGGCTTGGACATCCTTATCTCTGTGCTTGGAATCATCTTTCCTTCATTTTGTCCCATCAGTCTTGTTTGCAGTTCATGCTAGTAGTGTTTGCTGATATTAAATACTCAAAAGCCTTCTTGGTCTTCCATG
>NW_011888789.1:177777-189986 GCF_000151845.1 Pteropus vampyrus | reverse complement strand
GTTTGCTAAATACAGTTGTTTGATACTTGCTCAAAATAATTGAAAAAAACTTAGATGAATGATTAAATAGACCTTTGTCTTTACTTTGTTAGGACAGGAAAAAATTCCTATGGAAAAAAAATGTTATTGTTTTTCTCTTAATCTAACTAATAATATATATGAATACTATGTATTTTTTGTATTTGTTTTATTTTCCTGTTTGTTCTACATTGAATTCAGTTATACTGGGCTTATAAGGTTAACTTCAAAATATCAAAATATAGTTTTGACTATATGGTAGTTTGTTTTAGTTGCAATGTAACTTTATACATTAAGAGAGTAACTGAGGTGTAACTCATCAATTTTGCAATAATAGCAACAACAAGTGTATGTGTGTGTGTGTGTGTTTCTTAGGGCTTCTGTAACAAAGTGTCACAAACTGGAACATTTGAGACAACAAAATTTTATTCTTTTACAATTTTGAAATCAAGATGAAGGCAGGGTTGGTTCCATTTGGAGGCTCTAATGGAGAATCAGTTCCATGGCTCTCTCCTAGTTTCTGGTAATTGCCAGCAATTCTTGATGTTCTTTGGCATGTAAATATATTAATCCAATCTGCATCAATCATCATATCTCATTCCTTGTTTGTTTTCACGTCTAAATTTCCTGCTTCTTATAAGGACATCAGTCATATTGGTTTAGAGCTCAAACTAAGCCAGTTTGACTATATTGCATCTACAAAACCCTATTTCCAAATAATGTTAGATACTGAGGTTCTGGGTGGATGCAAATTAAGGGGCGCACCTTTCAACCCAGTACAGTCCACCATCCTAACCCTTGAAATTCACATTCTTTCTATGTGTAAAATACATTTACCCAATTCCAACATCCCCAAAAGATTTAATCCATTGCAGCATTAACTCGAAATCCAAAGTCTCATCTAAATATCAACTCAAAAATCTTATCATCTAAATTGGGTATAGGTGAGATTCTGCTTATTGTCCATCCTGAGACAAAATTCCTCTTTGGCCACTGGGGTGTAAAACTAGAAAAAAAGTTATCTGCTTCCCAAATACAATGATGGGACAGGTATAGACTATGTATTCCATTTCCAAAAGAGAAGAAAATGGAGGGCTTACTGGTCTAAAGCAAGTTTGTAACCCAGCAGGGAAAATTCTATTATGTCTCTAGGCCTGTGAGTGATCTCATGAGGCTCGATGTCCCATCCTTTGAGTATTCTGAGGTATTCCATTCTCTCAACCCTCCAGGACAGATGACTTGTACTTTCTGGCTTGGACATCCTTATCTCTGTGCTTGGAATCATCTTTCCTTCATTTTGTCCCATCAGTCTTGTTTGCAGTTCATGCTAGTAGTGTTTGCTGATATTAAATACTCAAAAGCCTTCTTGGTCTTCCATGGCTATTAAGGGGATCCACACCACTAGATATGACAGTCCTCCACACATCTCTCCTGGATAATCCCATCTCTATTCCTGACTTCTGTTGAGATAGTTACTGGATCCATAAATCACATAGATAATCTCTTTAACAGAGGCCCTATTTCCAAGGCATATTTTCTATATAGGCTGAAGTTTTTCCAAATCTTCAAGGGCTGATTCTTTCGTGCTTAGCAATTTCTTCTTTACCTTCTCTCTTTCCTTTCACATTTTACAATAATCAGCAAAAAACAATTAGACCTCGCCTTCTGCACATTGCTTGGAAATTTTCTCAGCTACATATCCATGTTTGTTATATACAAGTTCTACTTACCGC
Organism: Pteropus vampyrus; assembly: GCF_000151845.1. Lineage (NCBI taxonomy): Eukaryota > Metazoa > Chordata > Mammalia > Chiroptera > Pteropodidae > Pteropus > Pteropus vampyrus. The sequence continues at coordinate 188,235 of NW_011888789.1, read as the reverse complement.
CCAACAGAAGTTAATTCAGCCATGTCTCTGCCAATTTACAACAAGGATCATCTTCCAGTGTCCAATAACATGTTTTTCATTTCTGTCTGAAACCTCAGCAGAGTACTTTAATACTCATATTTCTGGCAGCATTATTTTTTAATGATGATACATGTTTTTCTCAGACAACAGACATTTTCTCTACAGCTCTTCTATCTTCTTTCTATAACCTCACCAGAATCGCCTTTAACATCCCTTATTTCCACCAACAATCTCTTCAAGGCAATCTAGGTTTTTTCTATTACAAACATCACAATTCTTCCAGCCTTTACCCCTTACCTAATTCCAAAGCCACTTCCACTTTTTTCTGTATTTGTTACTGTAGCACCCTACTGCCCAATACCAAAATCTATATTAGTTTCCAAGAGCTGCCGTAACAAAGTACCACAAACCAGGGGGTTTAAAACCATAGAAATTTATATTGTTAGATTTGGAATGCTAAAAATATAAAATCAAGGTGTTGTCAGGGTTGATTCCAGCTGAAGATTTTGATGGAAAATCTGTCTTATACGTCTTTCCATTCAAAGATAGTAGTTGTCAGCCATCCTTGGCAATTCTTGGACTGTAGACACATCACTCCAATCTCTGCCTTTGTTACCATATGGTGTTTGCCCTATGTGTCTCTATGTCCAAATTTACTTTTTGTTGTAAGGAAAACTATTTCTCATAATTCGAAGATGGCATTATTCAATCCAGGACAATATATTTTAGAGAAATAAGTGAATCTAATAATATGACATGTTGATATGAATTCAAAGATAACTGGGGAAAAATGACATACAATAATTTGGTGCCTTCACTTTTTATAAAATAAAATTATTATTATAATATAAATATTTGACTATTTTACTAACAAAAATTACTATTGATTACTGGTGATCAAACAGTAAAAGTGAATTAAGTGAATTAACATTAAAATTTAATTGAAGAAATTAACTTGAACTGGGCAGTAACTTACATTTAAATATTTCAAGTGTTATCCTATTTACTTCTATCTTTCCCTCCCTAACCCACATAGGCTATTATTTAGTCCATTTTAACAAATAAAGGAGTTGAAGATAAGAAAACATCTCTCGTTTACTTGATTCGTATGGGAATCAGAAGACAGATCTAAGATATGTTTTAGCATGCTAAATAAACTTATTTTGCTATGCTATTCTTCAACAATTTATTTTGCTCTTTGCTATTTCTTTTAGTTATTAAATCTTTCTTTTAATCCTGGATATATTTTATCTTCATAAATTTCTATATTCCTTTCTAACTTGAAGGTTGTCTTATATAAGGTCTACTGAAGAAAGACAGCATGATAATATTGATAGAATTAAAATTCAAGAGACGAAATATTAATGAAGATCATATATCTAAACGCTGATATAGAAATTTAGATCTATGGAGGCTTACAATTATGATTTTATCAAATAAATTATTTAAAAGTCAGTTGGTCTCATATTCACTGTGTATTAAAAAAAGAACCATGCTTTGGGCAAAGAAGAATATTCATCAAAATTGAAAGTAAGATTCATGCCATTATCAGTGTTTTCCTTGGGGCCATAGTGCTACTTACTTCAGTGTCTTCTATTAGCTCTTCATGGTGTTCTTGGAAAATGATGGTAAGTGGGGATGTGGGCCTGTGGTGGAGCTCTGCAGCAGGATAAAAATAGAATTTGTGGATTTATCTACCAGTCAGAGAGTTTCTGTAGTAACTTAAAACGACTTATGACCATGATTATTACATTAATTTCCATGACACCCCAAGTGATATCATTTTTAAATATCGTTTTTGTTATTTTGAGAGAGAAACCTAAGATTAACCAATTAAATAACTTGTGCACAGGACAAACAAGTCCTGATATGGGAACGATATTCCTAGAACAGGACTTAATTCTCCTATTTTGTAAAAGTACACTAATGGCAGAAGTCTAGCTCTGAATGGACCTCTTAAAGTCCCGTGGGTTTCCTCTGCAATTTGGTAAGGTGGTAAACACTCTAGACTTGGTCCGAATATCTGGATTAAAATCTAGTCTCTAGCTAGGTTACTTTTTATCCAGTTCATGACCTTATGCAAGTTGCTTAACTTCTCTGAGACTTAATTTCTACCTAAAAATTCTGTTACTCTGTGTTCTGGTGATTAAATGCAGCTTATATATGCGAAAATGCTGAGCTGAACATTTTGGCACATAACAGGCATTCCTGGAAACATCCAAATCAGTTCATACATTCATACATGCCTCTAGGAAATCAGATTGCAAGTCTCAGTTAGAAGTCTATTTCTACCTTTAATGACCCTCATGTTAAATCTCTGAAAAACACTTATTTAACAAGCCTGTTGTTCTCAGCCTGTTGTGCTTGAAGTACATTAAAAAGCACCTGTTTGGCTGCTGTAGAAAATCAAGACTAAAGAACGACTAACCCAGTAAGTCAACCAGAGTCAGGAAGTGTTACTAGGGTCTCCTTCAAACTGGGATTTATGTTTGCTCCATAAAGTGGATAAGCCATACATGTAAGTCTCAAATACAGTAATAGTCAACAACATGTTAAGGATAAAGAAAAAGTGTAATATGAACGTCAGAGCAATTCTGCCACAGAAGTTATACAGACCCAGAAATGATAGATTGAGTGGTTTTTCACTTTATCCAACTAAATATTAAAAGAGTAATTATTAACCGTTTGTGAATTTTCTTTATATAAGATTGATATAATTAATATGTATAAACATTTCATTGTAAAAATGTAGGTGCCTGTAATCTTCAGACTTGAATGTAGTTTTAAGATGATAAGGATCAGAGGAAAATATTTTAAGTATTATTTTCTCTATTAAGTATATTTTATTTGCTAAGTATATTTTATCTACTAATCCTGTAAACTGTGCTTTTGATTCAGATGTATAAATAGAAAAACATGTATAATGTCTAATTTTATATAGTGCATTTTACAATAAAGTCATATCCTTTTTGCATTTTAGAATGCAAAGTTTCTCTTAAAAAATGTTTTCCTACTTTAAAAGAATGTCAAATTCACATCTGCAAACCTTTCATATAAATTTTCTTTTTATGTAAAGAGAAAAGACAGCAAAATATAACTGTGTCTATTCTGCAATGTCCTTTTAAGATTAAACAGCAACAATAAAAAAACAAAACACCCCTTCCCCCTGACCTCAGAAAAAAAAGAAAATAAAAAACAACTTTGTAGCCAAACCCAAAAGGAAACATTTTCAGGCAGGGTAGATAGGGAATATACTCTGAAAATTACAGAGAGTTAAAATGTTTTAGTTAAGAATAGAGGGGCATTGGTTCACAGAGCACTCACCAAGATCTGCCTCTTACCTTCCTGTCATGTTTCAACTGATCATCTAGGGATGTTTCTCACCTCAGAGCTTATTTGCAATCTAAGTGCAATATATATTGATTTACAAACAATTTCAGCACCGCAATTTTTTTCCAAGGAATTTTCGTTTGTAATTAACCCCTTGTTTCTGGGAATCTGAGTCTGCATATTAAAAAAAAATAATGATAATTTTCACTAATAATTAAAACTGCTATTATTAAAGGTTCATACTATTCCCAATGTTTTCATAGATCAAATAAATTATATGTGTCTTAAAAATAAGTACTTGGCCATCATACTAAAAGCAAAAATTATGTTTGAAGAAAAAGTTAAATTATTTTCAGAAACAAAAAAATCAAAAAAATCAAAAGTTACTATCATATGTTATATTCAGTAGAACTTGAAACTTGCTTGCATTCTTTAATTATTTAGATGGGTGTAGATGACTTAAAATTACTGGAGAGAATAGTGTTGGCAATGACTAGGGTAGATGTGAAGAATATGACATAAATCCTATGTTAAACCTATTATATACTTAGAATAGTATAATTCTGACAAAGAAACTGAATGAAAACAAATTGTTGTTATACATAATGATAATATAATAAATTCTTTACCCATGAATTTATCTAAATTTTATGAACCAATTTATATTTTCATTATATATTTCCTTTTAAAATAATAAACACCATTAGATTTACTAGCTGCTATGTAAATATGGAAAACCTTAGTTTTAAGAGATTAGCTATCTAGAACATCTCAGAAAACATAATTATATATTGCCATTAACATACATAGACACACAAACAGATACACACAAGCGCACTCACACCACACCCACAGACACATAGACACATACATACACACACATACCCCATAAGTGTCTTTGGGGTCAGTAGGTCATATCAAGGATATGACCTACTGAACATAAGCCAAATTGAAGGTGGGGTGGGGAGAGAGAGAAAGAGAGATAGAGAAATGTGGAGGATCTAATCTAAATATTAAAGTGTATACCTAATGCACTACTGTTTGCTGTTCTATCTCAGAGAAGAAAAATAAGTCTATTATGGGTTTACAAAGTCTATAAAAAAGGGACGGAATTTTCACACAAAAGATAATAAAATAGTAGAATAAATAAAGGCAAAAAATAAATAAAAGGCAAATAAATGCCAAGAAAGGAAAATAAATATGGTACTAGTAGTTTGGATAGAATTAAAAGCTGTAACAAGTATGGCAATATGAGACACTGATGGAAGAAATCTTGCAACAAACAAAGGAAAAGTGAGATGAAGTAGTCTCATTGGCTGTCTTGCTGCCCTGGGAGTTTAAGGTGATTTATGTCTGTGGGTGTAGGCGGGGAGGTGTGTCCACTGAAGATGGGGAGAAAGGACATCTGCACTGCAAGAGACATTGAACTGAGACTCTTTATAATGAGGCCAAACACAGTTAGTTTGTTCCTAAAAGTGCTGGTTTTGCAGGAACCCAGAAACAAAACATCTATTGAGTGAGAATTTTATCATACTAGAGTACCCACAAAAGTCCCGTATTTACCCATGTATATACTGTAAAGTATAAACCAAGCAAGGATACGCACAGTAGCTTTTGTTTGCATAACTGGCTTGTCCTTAATGAAAGATTGTTTCAGAACCGTGGGCATGCCTAAGAACAAAAAGTGATTCCTTTGCTAGACAGCTATAGAATTTACCCTGAAAAAACAAGGTTATTATTGGGGAATATATTTGTTGTCTTCTTGCTTTCCAGTTACTTCATTGGTATAATTCATGACAGGTTTCTATTTGGAAGTTTATATACTACCTTAGGAAACGTCTTGGGAAAAACTAGTCTATTGTTCATGACTTCCAATCATTAAATTATCTTAAAGATTATGTTTTGAATTCAGCTTATGATGGCATTCTGTTCAAAATAAAATATTAATGAAGATTTGGATATTTATTCTAAAATATCTTCTATTGCAGCTGCCATTCCTTCTTGGTGTCATTGCCATACTCAGAGAGCAGCATTAAGGTTGATTAATGGAAACTTAAAGTCTCCATCTCTGAGGTATCTGGGAGTTAGTCATTCTTTAAACCTTCCTCTCCAGTGACACTTTGAACTTACCTATGATGATTTAAATACTTATCACATTGTTTTATATCTATTTTCTTGTCAGACAACCTCACTAAAAGGGGAGCTCCTTTAAGCAAACTCTGCATTTTTCATCTTTAAATTCCCTGTGACAAGCGCAAAACTTGATAGAGCATTCTGAATTTTGGTTTTTGTTTTTCCTTCAAGCGGGTTCAAGTAGGATCAGCTTTTTTTAAAATTAATTTTGTTGTTTTAAATATAAAAATAGATTAGCATATTTGAGAACACTAGAAGTGAATTTGTTAACATGTTGCAACTTCAAATCTGTTTGAATTTTAAAAGAGAAATTTATATCAAATTATTTTCTATATATTGATGAGTGCTTAAACTCTACAAGTTCATACAGTATCTTAAATTTTGAGAGTTGAAATGCTCCTTGTTAAACACAAAGCTTTTAAAAGAATTTAAAATTTTACTTTTTGCAAGTAAGCATAATTTGGTAAACTAATCTTTCAATTTCTCCTTCTACTAACCCTTTTATTAAATGTTAGGACAGAAAAATCTTGTTTTCTTAGTCCAGGACTTCCAAAATTAGTGTCAAACTAATCATCCACAGAGACAAACAAGTGATTTTTTCCCAAAATAGTCTTTGTTAAAATACTTGTGTAAATTAATAGCTTAACCCAAGATGAACTATTATTATTACAATAGGTGGTCGTTTAAAGTCAGAAAGTTTAATAAGCAAAATTCAATCTGTAGGGTCTGCAATTTCAAAAAGAGCCATTATAATTTATCAAAAACCTCTAACATTCCTGGAAACATTTATATTCACACACATTTCTGCTTTCCCTTACCTCCATCCTAAACCAGAATCTGAGCTAGAGCTTCTTATACTTGCTGAAGACCAGCTGTTTAGGGAGGGTTCATTTTTTTTTTAAGCAATTTAAATTTGCAAGAAGAAAAAGAAAAAAAAATTAGAAGGACGAAGTTACCTCTCTTATTCATCTTAAAAATGTGATTGTGTTGATAGTTCTTCAGTTTCATTGGGATTTCTTTTTTTGTTTCTTTGTTTTCTATTGAGAGCATTTTCTAATTTTTGTTTGTTTGTTTATTTTTTAGTAATTAAACTATAAACTAATTCTGATAGAAACTTTAGCTAAGAAGTCTAAATTGCACTGTTGTGTAGGGCCATAAACATTTTTCTGGGCTTCAATTAGAAGATGGCCTGACCTTGCTAGAACATGGTCCAAAAGAAAATGTGTCAGATTATGAGAAGTTGAAAAGGGCAATGAAAAAGCATGGCATAGTTAAAGAGCTACTGTGGACAATGGTGCTGATTAAGCATGTAAAGTGTACTTGGTTATCTTTTTGTGCTTCTTTGTAGCAACTGTAATAAGGCCATTTAGTGTCATCATGATATTTCTGCTTATCCAGATGTCATATAAATTCAATTAATTTCAACAGTATCTAGGTCTTCAAGGACCATATGCTATCTCTAGGGATTTCTTGTGCAATCTCCTTGCCAGATGTGAAAACAGAGCTACGAACCAGTAATTTTCTGACTCACAATTAATTATAGTATATTTGGTCTGTTATAACCATCCCCAAGAAGAAAGAATGCAAACCTGCTTCACTTGATATATGATATAAGGATGTAAGCAGTGCAGTAATTTAGATGATCTTACATTATGCTTACTTCATTGTGCCCTACCATCTTTAAGGTGCTCTGCTCCAATGTATTTTACGTGTGAAATTAGAAATATCTGTAGGAAAGTGAGTACATTCCTCCTTCAAATGGTTGATTGTGTTTCCATAACTGTTAATAACTTCTCCCTACAATGACTATCTCTTATTAGGGAATCCAAATATTTTCTTGTTACAAACATCCAATTCATACCTATGAGGGTTAATTTTATATGTCAACTTGACCAGATTAAGGGATGTTCAGATAGCTGCTAAAGCATTATTTCTGGATATATCTGTTGAAGGTGTTTCTGGAAGAGATTAGAATTTGATTGAGTAGAATGAGGAAAGGATCTGCCCTTGCCAATGTGGGCAGGCATCCTCCAGTCCATCGATGACCCTAGTAGAACATAAAGGAAAAGGAAGGGCTGATTTCCCATCACTTCCATTTTCTTGTGAATTTTACTTTTTCCTTTCTTTTCCTGTTGACTATGTTATATCTAATGGAAAATTAAATTTTCATCCTTCATCATTTAAAAAAGACTACAATAGATGGACTTTAGTCTTGGACTGTGCAAATTAGAGAATAAGTCCCCAAATATAAATACAGTAATTATTAAAGGTGCATTAAATCATCAAATATATTTCATAAAGATTTTTAAGCAAAAGAAATTTTGAAATTTCAAATAAAGATAGCATCTACCTGATTGACCCATAGATGGCATTGATAGTTTTCATTCCGCTTAGTGGTTAAGCTCACAGTCAGTGATAATATTTAATGTAAGATGTGCTTTTACTACTTGTGGGTCTTTTATATTTTTTTGTTTATATATATGTGTGTGTATGGATATATATTTCTAATTCTAAAAAAATTGTGGACTGATACAGTGGTATTCTTCTCACTGGTTTCATCCAGCTTGCTGTTTTTTAAAAAGATAATTAGAAAAGAAGAAAAGGTCACATAAGAAAAATATTTTATGAAAAGTAAAGATTTCAAATGTAGAAGGGTAGTGAGTATGTCGAGTCCTTCTCAACAAATATACTCTTTCTACTTAGCTGTGTCCAGATAAAATGGCTATAGTGAGACTTCAGTGAACCTATGTTCTTCTGGAGTGAGTAGAAATGACTGAAAGGAAATAAGTGCAGGGGAATTTGGAAAAGCAAACTGAAACTAGAACTTCAAACCTGTGCACATTACAATAGTATTCTCTGGTTAATATTCTGCTTTATATTAGAATTAAATCTAAAGTGATTAGTAGCACTTAAATTAGAGACTCTTCCTGTGATGACACTGGTAGCTTGAGAGAAAATTATGTTAGGAAAAAGAAGTTTGGTTTGATGAAGAACAGTTACAAAATTATATGTCAATGTCTGTATCAGTTTATTACTTGGAAAATAACTGGGAGGAAGTGGTATCTTAGTATTTTCATTTAAGTTTTCGTACTGGAAATGTTAATTCATATATAAAAACTAAAGCCATAAAATTATTACACTTCTTGATTTCAGTTCAGTTTGCCCTAAAATAGAAAATCTTCTAGTTTGCCTTTTTCTGATCCAAATGCAGAAAACCACAGTGCCATTTCTCAAAGGTAACAACCCCTCCATAGCTCTGCTGAAGACTTTATTAGATTTAATATTGAGAGCTCACAGTCAACTACTGCAGTGAATCCCTTGAAAGCTGGAAACTTGCATTATCTTTTGTCTACATTTCTATTACACAGACTGTTGTTAACCTTCCATTCCCAACTTGAACCTCCTTAATGACGTCGCCAACCAACAGCTGCGCTTCTGAGAGCCTCCAGCAAAATAAAAGCTGTATTTCATGTCTTAGGTGTAGTGTAGATTTCCAAGGAGAAAGGTAACCTGATCTCTTAACATTCTGTTTGTACTTGCAAAGTATAGCACATCTGCGTTATGATATTCCTTCTGGGAGATCAGCATGTGGATTATTCTGCACATTTTGGAGGTGATTAAAATATTTTGAATTAGAGTCTGGAAATCAAGGAGCTCATGGTCACGAGCATTATCACTTCAGAGAATAGAACATGTGGTATACTAGTTACTAAATCAATAGAAATAATAGGATGAGTAAATTAGGTGCTCTTTATTGAATCTTCTGTTTTTCTGTTTTTCTTATATTTGCTTGCTGGTTATATAAAAGATAGCAAGTATGGCAAAAGCTTAACTCTTTATCATTCAACTTCAATTTTCCTGGTTTTAGATCCTGCAAACACAAACACACATCAAAGTGCTCCAGGTTTACATAAGGATCATAATAATTTCTTACTTATATCACATATTAAAAGTAAAACAGATGTTTATAAATTTTCCCTTTTAGATATATATAACTTAAGAAAAGTTTTCTCAGTATAACAGAAAATATGAATTTTATCTGTTGATAAAAGTGACACAGTCATTTAACGGAATAGCTCTTGTGTATCCTAGAGTTGCATGCTCTTATTAAACATATACACCAATACTTTATTTTTAATAATATTATGTTTCATTATTGCAAAAGATTATTGTATTTAAACAGAAATTCTTCGTATATAATTCAATATTCTTATTCCATATTTAGAGATTATGGTTGAGGAAGTATTCTTATCAGGATATATACTTAACATGAAGAAAACATAAATAGGAAAGCAACAAGAAATAATATTATTCAATTTCCTCATAACTTCTGATCTTTTTCACAGTGGCATTCCAAGTTACAAGTATCTTTCCAATAACAGAAGATTTCTTTCCTTTCGCATCATATCATACAAAACCAAAATGCAGTGAAGGTTGCACATTACTTACAACGAGACTGATCTGCCTTTCTTGTCCTAGACAAGAACTTCAGAAGCAAACTCAGTATGGACTTCAAGATTCACCAACCATAAGACGTATAGAATTCATTGCATGATAACTAATACTTTACAAAATATAGAAGCACAAACTATTCTTTGTAACCATGTTCATACTATAAACTGAAATAAATAGTTTACCCTGAATAAAAAATTATACTATTGGTATAGAAAACTAATATTACTCATAGGTGCATTCCCACTGGCTGTATGATTACTCAAAAACTTTCTCCCATCTATGGCATAAATAATAAATCTTAAAACTATGGAGTGAAAAATCAGAAATTTAAAGGTAAGAGAAAGCAAAATCAGTTCTTGGAACACTTATGCTTTCTTCATAAAAGGATTGCATATTGGGGAGTTTGAGTAACTTGCAAAGTTAAAAAGAAAACATACCTAAACCCAAGTCTTCAGTTTTTATACCACAGTGAGTAATTTGTAATTTATTCTGTTACTAATATTCAGAGCCTAGCATCAG
>NW_011888789.1:175154-177727 GCF_000151845.1 Pteropus vampyrus | reverse complement strand
AGATATATATAACTTAAGAAAAGTTTTCTCAGTATAACAGAAAATATGAATTTTATCTGTTGATAAAAGTGACACAGTCATTTAACGGAATAGCTCTTGTGTATCCTAGAGTTGCATGCTCTTATTAAACATATACACCAATACTTTATTTTTAATAATATTATGTTTCATTATTGCAAAAGATTATTGTATTTAAACAGAAATTCTTCGTATATAATTCAATATTCTTATTCCATATTTAGAGATTATGGTTGAGGAAGTATTCTTATCAGGATATATACTTAACATGAAGAAAACATAAATAGGAAAGCAACAAGAAATAATATTATTCAATTTCCTCATAACTTCTGATCTTTTTCACAGTGGCATTCCAAGTTACAAGTATCTTTCCAATAACAGAAGATTTCTTTCCTTTCGCATCATATCATACAAAACCAAAATGCAGTGAAGGTTGCACATTACTTACAACGAGACTGATCTGCCTTTCTTGTCCTAGACAAGAACTTCAGAAGCAAACTCAGTATGGACTTCAAGATTCACCAACCATAAGACGTATAGAATTCATTGCATGATAACTAATACTTTACAAAATATAGAAGCACAAACTATTCTTTGTAACCATGTTCATACTATAAACTGAAATAAATAGTTTACCCTGAATAAAAAATTATACTATTGGTATAGAAAACTAATATTACTCATAGGTGCATTCCCACTGGCTGTATGATTACTCAAAAACTTTCTCCCATCTATGGCATAAATAATAAATCTTAAAACTATGGAGTGAAAAATCAGAAATTTAAAGGTAAGAGAAAGCAAAATCAGTTCTTGGAACACTTATGCTTTCTTCATAAAAGGATTGCATATTGGGGAGTTTGAGTAACTTGCAAAGTTAAAAAGAAAACATACCTAAACCCAAGTCTTCAGTTTTTATACCACAGTGAGTAATTTGTAATTTATTCTGTTACTAATATTCAGAGCCTAGCATCAGGTTACTTATTTTGAAATTATTTGTTATCAGGGGATTTTTTATTTTATTTTTCTTAATGTTAATGTTATAATATTCTGCATCAGTGGGTAATAAAATATATTGCTTTATTAGAACTTCAGCAAGGACAAGATACATCTTCTTTCCCAATTAGGTAAGCCAGAAACACATTTTTCCCTGTTCCTCTTGATAAAGTGGTAAGTGTATGTAAAGATGTTTTAAATATACAAGTGCTAATTTACCCAAAGAAATTTTCCTGCAATATGAGGGTTTAAAGATCTACAAGTATATTTAGTCAAATAATCATAATAGTTCAAATGTATTTATTCCTCCTCTGTGTTACAAATTGTGTTAGTCTGTGCCAGAAACTCTTTTACAATTCAAAACAACCCCATGAGTTAGGTACTAATTTTATTCTCAGCTAATAGTCGAACTAGTTGAAGAACAGAGATGATAAATAATATGCATAAGGTTACTCAGCTGTGAGGGTGGGAGCTGACAGAGTAATTCAAGCCATTAGACACTGGGCAACACCGCCTCCCATGATTAAATAAAGCTACATGTATTCTTTTAACAAAGGAACATTTTCAATGGGGGATTTTTATTCTTCTTGGTTGAAAATCTTTTACATAGATCAATAGCTCTACAAAGGAGACATAATATTTATGATTGCATGTATTTTAACGTTTAGATCAACAGTCTTTAGCATATATTCTCCACAACACTAGTTTCATGAAATGTTAAAATGTACTACTTGAGGAATGCTATCCATAATAAAGTAATCTGAGAAATTTGGGATTAAACAAAATTAAACAGGTTTCTGTACTGTGGCAATTTTAGAAACTTTAACATGTGAATATACATTATTATTCTTCAAGAGTAACAGAATATGTTCAATTTACCATTTGAAATCCATTTGATAAATGAATACTATTGTACTTATTTAAATAATTAAATGATTTTATTATTTCTGCAAAATATATGATATTGGTAAGATGTAGTATAGTTCTACTACTGCTCTAATTAGGGAGAATTTGGTTTGGGAAAACATTGTTTATAACTCAAGATTTCTATTTGTAAGTGATTAGAGAAGCACATCACTTTTTTCTAGGTTGAAGATATTTAAAACAATCTCATCTAATAATCGTAACCCTTTGGATACTTATTTCATGCTGAAATGAAAGAATTTAGAAATATTTTTCAAACTACATCACTCTTGATTTTCAAAATTTGCACAAGCCTTAATGTAATAAAAATAAATAAATAAATAAACTCTGAGATACAGTGTGGTACACTTCATTCATCTTAAGACGTTAAAACTCAAAATCCAAACATCTACTTGAGAATATTACTAGTCTGTTTCATTTATTAGCAGTGTGAAGTTTTGTATTACCTATGAACATTTTATATTGGAAGTACATTTACCTTATTTTAAAAATTAATTTAAAACAGTGATTCTCAAATTTAGAGTGCATTGGGATCATCAAGAAGTCTTGTTAAAATATTGCTTGTCAGTAGGTCTGGGTTGGAGCCAGAGAACTAGCATTTCCAACAAGCTCCCAGATAATATTGATACTAGTGAGGC
>NW_011888789.1:141514-175104 GCF_000151845.1 Pteropus vampyrus | reverse complement strand
CTCATCTAATAATCGTAACCCTTTGGATACTTATTTCATGCTGAAATGAAAGAATTTAGAAATATTTTTCAAACTACATCACTCTTGATTTTCAAAATTTGCACAAGCCTTAATGTAATAAAAATAAATAAATAAATAAACTCTGAGATACAGTGTGGTACACTTCATTCATCTTAAGACGTTAAAACTCAAAATCCAAACATCTACTTGAGAATATTACTAGTCTGTTTCATTTATTAGCAGTGTGAAGTTTTGTATTACCTATGAACATTTTATATTGGAAGTACATTTACCTTATTTTAAAAATTAATTTAAAACAGTGATTCTCAAATTTAGAGTGCATTGGGATCATCAAGAAGTCTTGTTAAAATATTGCTTGTCAGTAGGTCTGGGTTGGAGCCAGAGAACTAGCATTTCCAACAAGCTCCCAGATAATATTGATACTAGTGAGGCACACTGTCAGAATCACTGTAAAGATAATCCTCCACAAGAATGTATATAGCAAGACATATCTGTGATTATATTATTTTTAAAGATTATCATTCAAAATGGGATATTCTAATTTTTTTGTTTCTCAGGTTAAATAAATAACATTAGATATTCAATTAAATACTGATACAGTATTTAATTGTAACACTTTAGATCACCTCACACATCATTACTTTTCAGACTAATGAATTGGTAAGATTAGAATTATTTGGAAAATATTGCACCTAAAAATCAATTTTGTGTTTAGCTTGGGATACATTTTAAATAAATTATGAGCTGTATAGCATGAAATATGACTCTAGTCTCACCTGGATTGGTTATTGATGATAGAATAGCTAGAATTGTTGCTAGATGATTCTGCCCACTCATCTCTCTACCACCATGTTAATGTTCTGTAAAAGAGAAAAAAAAAGTTATTAACTTCAGAGAAAAGCTCCCCAAATCAAACAGAATTTCTAAGCATATGGTCAGGAAGAGCTGATTATAGCAGAAAGGATTAGAACCTATTTCTCATTTTTTCATTATTATGTCTAGAGACAAATGATGTAAGCTCTCCATACCTAAATATTCTACTTGTGAAAAGGAAGGGTTTTCTTGGATGAGTTCTAAAGTCTCCTGTATTTCTGAAGTATGCTCATTCTTTGTTTATGCTCCTATAAATATTTTTCAACTCACTTGCTCAGAACATTGTGGTATTCTGACACTGGTCATGCTCAGTTTTACTTATTTAGTAAAATAAATTAATTATGTGCCCTCTAATTGTAGCAGCAATAACAAAAAATCAATTGGAAGTCATTATGAGATTGTAATTACATTTAGGCAGGCTCTACTATAATTCAAAATTCATGTTGCTTAAGTAAATGGTAACTTCTAATAAATTGTCTCCCATTAATTTTAGAAAGATTTAGCAATTATAATGATCATAGTTGTATTCATATATTTGCTACAAGAATATAGGGAAATAGCAAGCATAGTGATTAAGTAGACAAGAGCAAAAGAAATAAATATAAATCTTAGAGTATTTTCACTAAATTCATGTATAGTTTATGAACATATAAACGTATCTAACTTTTTAGATTGCAAAACATAACACTTGGATGAAGCAATCATAGAAAGAAAATTGTCCTCCCAAATGTCAGTTAATGTTTGATCAAGTGTAAAGTTGATCTATATGTGAGGAAGAGTCATTAGAGATCCAGAAAGAAACCAAATCATAAGCATATTCAGGTGACTGATCATGTAAGATGTTTTAGATTAGGGTCAGAACCTTGAGTCTAAGTTAAATACTTTCCTTAAAGGAATACTCATCAATTTACAGTTAGCTTGAGCGTGACCCACAATCTAGGAAAAAATAGCTGTTGATATGAGTATGGATCATAATTCAAAAATGACATTTACTAAAAGAGCAAAATGACAGAAGAGAAAAAAAGCAAAACTATGGGAATTTTTAAAAACTCAAGTGCTTCGATTTAGAGCAATAATTCTGATACCACGACAATAACAACAACAACAAATAATTTATCAAACAGTATTTTGTGCTGAAACAAGGCAACTTGAAAAATATATTATTTTGATCAGTCTTCCAGCCTTTTATTTTTTAGATATTCCAATAGTATAATATTAATTTTGTATCTTAAGTTTTTGGCAGTATATTACTATTTTATTACTAGGCACTTTAATTTACCTGGTTCTGTTGAGATTAGTAATTCTTTTTTTATAATTAATAAAACTCAAACAACATTTAAAACAGCTACAATTATAAACCTGTAAACTTGAGTAAAATTTTATCTCATTGAATAGTTCAGGATATCTCCATTGTGTTTACCACATGGAAAAAAAAATAGCTGGCAGTTTCAAAATATTAAAACGTGTAAGAACAAGAAGAAAAATTGAACTATTATAACCTATTTTAAAAGAGAAATCTGATTTGTATACATGTTAACTAAATAAAAATGTATACACTAAATGCATACAAGCAATGTGTTGTTTTACTGTTTTATCTATTTTAGATAATTAAGTAATGAAAACAATACAATTTTAGAACAATAAGAATACAGAGCATGAAATATCCTGGGCATAGTCTTGTTGATGAGAACTTTTAGAATCTACATTGATAATGAAAACAAACGGCACAGGAACTGAAATTGACATAATTTGTGAAGCAAATCTGAAGACAGAAGATACCGGAGACAAATGACTGAAAAAGAAATAAAAGTGAGCTCACGATCTCTTCCCCACTCCTGTAAAGACACAATTCAGATACATGTATGGTTTCATATGACAATTGTTTTAAAAGATCCATAGTAATGAGTAAATAAAGGAGTGTACTAGGGATTCAAAGAAATAAACAAATCCAGAATATAAAATCTGGTCAGAAAATAGACTCAGCAATACATAAAATTATGAGATAAAGAAATAATTATTAGGGTATTGATGATAATAATATATTTAAGATAGAAAATAATATTATTATTTGAGCTTTTATAAATGAAATGTAGCAATAAATTCCCAGACATTCGTTGTTTATGTCATTAAACAATTTGAAAATGTCTTACATGGAATCTGTGGGAATACTGAGTTGAACTTAGAGAAAAGGAAAAATCTAGTTCAGCTTGTCATATAAAGGAAAGATCTTAGATTTTCTAGAGGACAAAGCTGCACAAATGTTGCTCTAAAATATTAATAAATAAATTATATTCATTTTTTTATTAATTAAAATAATAACTACCTTGAATCACAGGTAGTTGTTGAGATTCTATAAATAAACTTAAAATTTTAAAACACAATAACATTTCTATACCTAGCAAACAACGGGTGATATGGTAGCTACCCAATAAAAAGTGATCTCATTCTCTGGGAAAAGTCCATGATATCAGAGTCTTACCAGGCAATTTTGTCCTGTATAACCCTGTTACTCTATTGAAGGTTAAAATTTTGTATTCAGCATGTGTACACAGTGAGACTGACACGAGCCAGACCAATCAGAAGTTTGGTATTTTGGATTTTTCAGACTGGAACAGGATAAAAAATTATTTCCTTTTCATAAGCAGGAACATAACAATGTAAATACCTAGTCAATTAATAAGCTTATCTAATGATAGATTCTTTACATTGTGTAAGAAAAATAAAGCTAAGAAAGACAGAAAGAAATTATGGATTAAGAGAGAAAGAGAGAACTCTCCAAAGCTCTGGTGGTTTTACAAATATTGTATTAATTTAATTAATAAATACAATTTGGCTTACTAGCATAGACTTGTAACAGCAAAACGTGTTGAATACACCATGGCGTATTGAATACCTTTTACTGTATAATTATAACATGTGGAAAAGCGCTATCAAAACTACCCCAGAAATTTTGCTTCTGACAATGAGTAGGAAATGTTCTACACATGTTTGGAAATTAAATGACACATTTTGATAATCTGTTGTCAAAGTAGAAGTCACAAAAATTTGAAAAAAACAATATTTTAACTGAATGATAATGAATACCCAAACTTTCAGAATGTATGCAGTGCTTAGAGAAAAGATTATAACTTTAAAAGTTTCTATTTAAAAGGAAATAAGAAGACTCAAAAATCTACATTTTGGCCTCAGAAACTACAAAACTGAGAGCCAATTAAGTCAAAATATGAAGGGAGGAAGTAATAAATAAAAGAAGAGAAAACATGAAATAAATAAACAAATGCTAGAGAAAATCCATAAAACTAAAAGCTGCATTTATTTTAAAAAGATGAATAAAATTGATAAATATCTAGCAATAATTTTTAAGAAGAGAGACAAATTTTTATTTAGAATGGAAAGTGGGGAATCATTTCACATTATACAGACATTAAAATAATAATAAAAACAATGTTATGAAAAGAACTGTATTTGGATAAACATAAACTTCTAAAAAGGAATTTGTAACTAAAAATATTTTCACAAAGAATTCTCCAGTCCCAGATGGCTTTACTAGTAAATTTTATCAAACTCTGTAAGGAAAAGTATCAATCTACTCAAACTCCAAGTGAATAAAGGAGATGAGACCACCATTATAAAACCATATTATGAGAACACCATTATACTAACACCAAAAGTAGAAATGGATATTAAAAGAATACTATACAGTAATACACCTCATAGACATAGAAAAAAATCCTTAACAGAATATTAGCAAACCCAATTCAGAAATATACAAAAAAGGACAAGTATTCAAAACCAACGTGGGTTTATTGCAGGAATGCAAGTTTGTATTAACATAAAAAAAAATCGAATCTTGTAATTCGGCATATTAACAGACTAAAAACATGATAAAAAATGATTATTTCAACAGGTTAAGAAAATCATTTGATTAATTCAACACCTACTCATGACGAAATTTATTATCAAACTAGGTATGGAAGAAAATTTCTCAGCCTGATAAAGGATATCCACAAAATATCTACAAGCTAAACATCTCATTTGGAAAAGTAGATAACATATTTTCTGTCTAGGAGAAGAATGTGACAATGATATCCACTCTCACCACCTTTTTTCAACAATGCGATGACAATTTTTGAAAGGCATATAAATTGGAAAAGATGATATAAAACTAAACTTATTTGCAGATGACTTAGTCGTGCATTAGACCATTCTAATGAGTCATATATAAGCTAGTATAACTCTAAATACATTTAACAAGTTCAAATAACATTAGCTGTATCTATATACTAACAATTTACACTTGAGGAATCAAAAATTGTAAATGAATAAAATATTCTGGAATGTATTCAATATAATGTGTTCAAGACTTATTCACTGAAAGGTATAAAACATCACTTAAATAAATTGACTTTTATACCATGTTCATGGATTATACAACTCTTTATATCTAAAATGACATATCTCCCCCAAAGTGATCTATAAATTCAAAAGGACCTCATCAAAAATGTTTCAAGGTTTTTGTTTTTGTTTTATTTTATGACAAGCTGGTTCTAAAACATTTTTAAAAAGCAAAGTTAAAACTTTCTTCTGAAAAAAAATTAGAGGCTTACCTATCTGATTTCAAGACGATACAGAAATCAAAGCAGTGTGATATTCATGAAAAAGTAGATGCATTTCTTCAGAAGAAAGAGCCAAAGAATTCTCTGCTGAATTTTTATAAAGATGACAAGGTAATTCTGAATAAGTTCTTTGTGACATTGTGTTAAAAAATATTTATTAAACAAGACACAAAAATCAGAAACTCAAAAGAAAACAAATATTGATAAAATGTCATTCATAATCTAAGACACTGCATCCTTAAGGGGAATCTTTTCTACTCTTGGACAAGTGACAGATTCTTCCACCAATAGGTAGTCTAAAGCCCTGGATGTCCGTGAGAGATGGTTCCTATCTGTGCCTTGCTTGCATTTTTACTCTTACACTCAGCATCAGAGAGAAGACTGTTTCCTTGAAGAGGTTTTCCATTAAGGTCTACCCAATGAGAACTGTCTAGCTCTCAATAGCTGCAGTTTTGAATATTATAGCATATCCAATTTTTTCACATATAGCTCTTTCCCTAAAACATTCACACATGACCAGGGGACCAGGGATAAAATCAACACTCTTCTACAGTGATCTAAACTTTGGAAGTGAGTCTCGTTAACCATCCAAATGTCCCCTTTGTGTGCTGTCCTTTCCTGTTACTTCTGTTACCTGCTCTCTATCAGTTTTAATTTTTTCCATCCTACATGTTTTGATCACTTCGAATTACAAAGAGGAGGGCTCACAATGCTGATATCATTTATTCATGGGTTTAGTTCATATTTTGTAAAACGTGGCCATAAAAATTCAAGAGAGAAGCACACCACCACATTCTATTCAGTACAGCAAAAAACCAGATATCCATATGTTGAAATATCAATGATATACTATTGCCTTGCTTTAAGAAATGTTATATCACATTTCAATCAGAGAAATTTAAACGAGGTCTAATTCAACAGCAACTACTTCTGCTGATGATAAAAATGAAATAGGGTCTATTATAACCATATTAGAGAGCAAATTTAGAAAATTACTCTAGAAGATTATAATGTTTGCATTAAAATTTATAAATTAAAAGTCATAAAGTTTTCAAAAGAAAAAATACTAAAATAAAAGTGATAAATTCAATAACTAGTTGGAAAATTTATTTGTAAAAAAGCTTTGGCATTTTTAGTGTCATGTTTATATTTCTGTGTACATTTCTATTTCAGTGCACTGATGTTGATTTTTAAAAAAAGGAGATTGTATTGCAAGTTAAAAGGTCATAGAGTTTATTATATAAATCAATCAACTAACCAATAAGTATTGAGTTCTAAGAGGAGAGAAAGAATGAACATAAAAGATGACCTTTTAGTACATTTCTCAGTCATCCTTGTTACAATTTGATCAAATGAGTATTTTTTTTTTTTCTGGACATGGAGCTTATTGCCTAAAGTGTTCAAGTATAAATTTTAGTTGGAGTTATTCTGATTGACTTGAAAAATGACTCACAATTAACTAGATCTGAAAGGGAATGTTATGTGTGCAAATAAGGTTGCATGAAAGAAAAAAATCTTAGGAAATAAGAAATAGAGGAGACTGCAATAGAGGACATAGGGAGGATATTGAAAGAAAATAAGAGATACAGATGACACATTATGCTCTGTGAGCAGATTTATTGACTTAGTTTATTAATATTTCTTTAAAGTGTCATAAGAATCATATTGGGGATTCTTAAAAAATGTAAATTGTCACAAGGAGGGATTTTATGATTACTAAAGACAGAGAATTACTCTTGAAGTAGTGGAGACCTGAAAGGTTTTCAAACAGAATGGTGGCAGAAAAGCGAGGGAATAAATATGCAAGAAGGAACGAGAAATGAATGCTTCCACACCCAAAGAAGTGTAGACTACATAGAATAAAATCCACTTCTGAATTAGAGGCTATAGATCATTATTGGAAACATACATGTCTTTAATCCCTTTTTTTCTCTCAAACTTTGTTGGATAGGATAATCCTATAAAAATAAGGCCAGAAAAGCATGTTTGGACAAATCGAAGCATTACCATAACAAACACTTCCAAATAAAGCACATAATTAAATGGAGTATTACATCACTACCCTTTCTCCTTTCAAATAGTTCTCTCAGGAGACATATGATCTTTCAATCAATTTTGATTTTATAAATTTCCAACTTGATTGAAATTAATTTATACTTTCCTTTTACCAACCAGAGGATATAGTTACATCTCCAACATATTTTTTGGTGAATGGGATCGGAAATGGAGGAGTAAGTTTTGATGATTCAGTAACTAATACTCTGAACATACAAAACAAAATAAAATTTTTGAGGATTTTATCTTTTTATAATTGATTTTTTAAAATACTGGAAAGAACAAATATAAATCTCAGTGGGTTCCTAGCAGAACAAATAACCACTAAAAATACTCTTTTAATTGTCACAGAAAACATACATGACAAGCCTTTGGCTCAGATGGAGGCCAAATTAAAACTTTTAGAACTAAACGAAGAATTTCTGTATGCAAATCATCTTTCCAGCAAATAATATTAGCTGCTGAGCTTTAAGAAATTTGAGACTAACTGGGTAGCCATGTTATCTAGCTATAAATACTTTTATTTAGTTCATATGGCACAAATTTTATTTCAGTTTGTCCTATTAAGTCTCTACTAGTTTCAAGTGATCTATAGATATGTCAAGATTGCTTAAAAGAACTATGTTTTACACATGAAAAAGTGTCATTAAAATCAAATATATAATAATATATTTTAAGTGAATTAAACTTAGTACTTCATCGCTTAAGAATGTTTAAAAATGACATAAGAAATTATTTTATTTCATGCAAGAAGTTCATAAAATTTACTTCTTGAAATTTCTTGCTATAAACTGTTTTATAAATTTTTTCCCAATATGGTAGGCAGACCCTAACATACCTCTCTTCAATCTATACCTTCGTGTATTCACACCTTTATGTAATTCTCTCTCCTTGAGTGTGGACTGGACTTGTTGATTTGGTTGGTATACCATAGAAGAAAATTTCTGAAGCTTTGGGAAGTACATTGCTTTTCTTTACTGCTGCTACAAATAGCACAAACTTAAAAATGAAAACAATGTAAATGCATTATCTCAAAAGTCTGGGTAAGTTTTAGCTAGTTCATGTGCTCAGAGTCTCACAAAACTGCAATCAAGGTGATGTCCATGACTGCACTTCTCGACTGGTACTCATTCAGATGGCTGGCAAAATTCAGTTCCTGCAGGTTATGACAGAGATCTCTATTTTCATGATAGGGGTTGACTAGGGATTGTTCTCAGGTTCTTAAAGTTTACCCCACTCCACAGGTGGTTTAATAATATAGTTTTTGTTGCTTTTCTCTTCTCAGTCTAGCAGAACACCCTCTTCTTTCAAAGAGCCCATCAAGGATAATCCCCCTTTTGATTAACTCAAAGGCAACTGATTGGGAAACTAAATGATATCTGAAAATTTTCTTTTGCCATATAAAGTGACATAATCATGAGAGTGATACCTCATCATAGTCACAGGTTCACATTTAATTAGAGGTGTCATTGGAAGGCTCATTTTAGAATTCAACATATCAGAATGAAATTCTACAGTGGATTAACATAAGACCTGCTTCCACAATGTGGGGTCCAGAGGATAGGCCTTTCATCATGACAATAAGAAATAAATTTAGCAACAAAATGCTAGCATCATTGAAAAGTTCTGTAATGAATCTACTCTATAGGTCAAAAATTAAAATGGGAATTACTACTCTCAAAGTGAGGCTCCTAAACACAATGGATGATAGTTGCCAAGTAGTAGCACACAACAGCAAGAACAAGGTAAGTGTGGTTATCATAACAGATACAGCCAAAGCAGTGATCAGAATAATCTGACCCACAGAGATCCTTGGCATTGGCTTGTTGATCCTAGTGTTTCTAGAACTGATATAGATGGACAATCTACAAAGTTTTTCTGTCAATACAGATGTAGTAAACAGAATTCTACTCTGAGGTATCAAAACAAAGAGTCAAAGGCCCTCAATACATGCCCAGATGAGTTGAATTCCTACAATGAAATAGAAGCCGAGACAACCTGAAAGACCTTGCTGCACTGTCAAATGTTTATACTGTTAATCTTCTGGCCAACTTTTCTTAATTAAATTTGCATCTATTCACTAGGGTGATTGTACAGGGGAAGGGGAAATAATCAGACTTTTAAGGAATTGCTGCTCACTGGCTCTAAACTTAACTCAGATTTAAGAGATATAAAACTTCATGGTAGTCTATTCATCACATTGGGGGACAAGGAAGTTGGAGATGAATGAATTTTGGCCTTTTTTCCATCTCACATGAACCCAGTAAACTCCTAAACCTACTTTTTAGTTATGTTCTTAATTTTAGAATACATAATTGGACATACTAATGATCATACTCAGAAAATGGCAGAATTCTCATATTAGTCCCCTGGCCTGTAAAAAATGAGGGTTATTATGTTAGGAAAGATGAAGTGGAAGCCACTAGAAATGCCTCTACCTATGAAAATAAGTAAACATAAGAGAATACTACATTCCTGGAAGGATTACAGAGATAAGTGTAACAATAGAGGATTTTAAAAAATGCAGGAGTGGTATTTCTTACCATACCCCGATTCAACTTGCCTATTAGGCCTATATGAAGAAAGATGGACCTTGGAGAATGACAGTGGATTATTATAAAGTGTATGCTGTAATGACTCCAATTATAGCTTCTGTACCAGATGTGGTTTTGCTGCTTGAGCAGATCAACACGTTTCTTGGCACTTGGCATGTAGCTAGTGATCCGGTGAATGTTTTCACTTTGTACATGTTAATAAAGATCTTCAGAACCATTTTGGTTCCAGCAACACATCTTCATTGTCTTACCTCAGATATATGTCATCTCTTTAGCTCTATGTCATATTTTAGTCTGCAGGGACCTTGGTTGACTTTCCCTTCTAAAATACAATCTTTTGGTCCATTATATTTATGTTTATTAGGCTGATTGGACATGCTGAGTAAGAAGTAACAACTACTCGAGACACATTGGTAGGACACTTGCATGCCAGAGAGTGAGAGATAAAGAGCACAAAAACTCTGGGCCTGTCACCTCAGTGAAATTTTTAAGGTCCCAGTGGTCCTAGAAATGTTGAGATATCCCTTTCAAAGTGAAGGGTAAGTTGCTGCATCTGGTTATTTCTACTAGCATACTTGAATATGTATATGTTGCCTCCAAAATTGAAAGAAGCTCACTAAACATGTTCCTCAGTCTTAAGTGTGCTATTCTTACCCATTTACCAAGTGACCCACAAATGCTGCCATTTGTGTAGCTCGAGTAGGGCTCAGCATAAGAGAATCCTTTACAACAAATCTAGGCCACCAAGTAAGTAGTCCTCCCTAAGGTTGTATGAATCCAGCAGATTTGGTGGTGTTTGAAGTGTCAATAGAGCATAAGGATCCTGTTTGGAGTTTGGGGGGAATTATAGCTCACACTATGGTTAGTGTGAGACACAGGAGACATTTTCGTGAAGCTTAGGAGAATTGAAGTAAAGCAGTAGCCATTTTGTTGCTCTCGTGCTTGCTTTTGATCTACTGACTTACCTCCTTGGCAGCACTTAAGGCCTGAAACTGCTCTACTTTTCCCTAGATGCTCCTTTTCATGGGGAAGCTATGTATGTTTACCTCCATGACAAAGGTCTCAGCCTCTTCAGGACCCTCATCCCACCACAGTCAGAGTCAACAAACACTAATATGGGCTTCTGTCCATCCTTGTGGACTGCAATTTATGGTTTGTTTTCCAGCTTGTTCTTGGTCTCCCTTCCTCCTTACATCCATCTGCTTTTCCCAATTGCTTACCTTTCAAGACCTAGTATCAGAGAAGAAAACAACAGCTTTATAAAAAGTGCATAAACAGCTCCTATAATTTCACAAAAATATATCCCTGTGAAACATAATTTTATATTATTATTTTGAACTGGTTGGACCCTGATCGATACATATAATAACTCAGAAAGCTAAAGCTAGAAATTTCAAAATTACTAATTTCATTCATTTTACTGTTTTTGATAATATGCCACATAAATGTTTAGTCATCATGTATCAGAGGAAACCATTGTCCTACATACATAAAGCTGAGTTTTGACAGACTCTTTACTTGTCCAAATTCTAGTCAGGTTCCTCTGAGCTCTCTTTTTGACTAGACCTCAATCTTGGCCTAAGAAAATTGCAGATTCTCAACACAAATGATTTTGTTCACACCCTCCTCAACACACATCACACACAACACACTAAGAGACTTGAACAAACACTAGCATGGTTTCTAACTGTTCAAGGCCACATCCCTAGGGTAAAATGACTTCGGCCCCTTAAGTTCTTGCTTAATAAAGCTCAAAGCTGTCAGGAAAATGGACTGCTTCAGCTAAAACCTTTAAACTGCCTCCTACAGCAGTTACTCTAGAAAGCTTGCATTATAAATTCTTTCTTTGCCCCTTTGATATATAAATCTTCTACCACCCATAACTGTTTTCAAGGCAACTGAGAGATGACTCTTAAAAATGCAAACGTTCAGGGAGATAACTCTCACTTTAACTTCTTATAATAATGTGAGGGCCTAGCTTAAGTTGGGCACCATGCTCCAACTTACACTGTTGCCTCCTGTCATAAAGATAGAAGTTTGTTTCTTCTCTGAATGTGAGCCAATTAAGAAACCCAGATGGCCTGGTTACATGAACAAAACCCCCTTAACACAATTCAGTGTTTTTTCCTTAGCATAGCTCAACCTTTAAAAGGTCTACTGTCCTTTGTATTGATGAAGTTGAGTTCAGTTCACATCGCATACTCTTCTCTCTTGCAATAGTTATTACTGAATACAATCTATCCTTACCCCTATAACTAGTGTCTGGCTTTGTTTATCTTTGACAGTTCATTTCTTTTAGTATATGTATATTGAGTTACCATTTGAACCAGTGTGGGTTTAAGATACACTATGGTCCAAACTTAAATTTGGAGATGTGCTTAAATTATAACTTTGTCATATTTTAGGGGTAAATTGGAAAGCCTGGTTGGTTTCAAAATCTTTTAGACATTTTTATTAACTACAGAAAATTGAACCTAACCATTATTCCCAAGTTAAAATGGATTTGATAAGCAACAAGAATAAGACTAGTACTAGCTGGCTAAAATATATGTATGTCAGGGGATACCACATTCCCTAAACTTGACAAAAGCTTAGCAGAGAGAGAATCATAGAAATTCCAAAATTATTCTTTCATTATCAGAGCTAATAACATTTTCCAAAATATGAATAATATGAGTCTATAATTGTAAGTTTCTAAGTAGCTATTGTTTTAGTTAGACATAATTAAAAATATGCATATATTTCCAAAGAAAAATAGACAGAAAAAGCCTTTGGTTTTGCTGTATACATGTCTTTAATTTTCAAAAAATACCAATTTAATTTAGATTACAATAAATTTAGGGTAAATAGATTTCCTTTTTATTGCCCATTGACATAAAAGATTTTAACTTAGGAAAAACTACTTCTTGCTATATCCAGTAATTATATTTCTGTTGGTTTGTTATTTACTACAATGAAATTACAAATTTATATATAAATTGTGGGAAGAGGGTAAATGATTCCAGGTTGCACTATAGCCCCTATAAATAAAACCCTATAAATAAAAACTATTCTGACTTACCACTGGTGTCCTTTTAGCCAACCATCTAGCTAACTAGAAGGTTAAAATATCAGATAGGTAAATTTGAGTAAAAAATCAGATATGTTGACTCCTTGCCTAATGACTTCTTAAATCCCTCTTGGATTTGATGCAATCAACATTAGTGGTCTTGTCACTTTCCTTTCCTATTGATTTTCTGAATATTATTTTCTTTAAATTAAAAGATCAGTGATAAACACAAATTGTGTTTAATGCTAAATAAATTAGTATATGCATGTCTGTGTGTATGTGGGTATTGGTCATACAATGTCTACTATTTTAAACAATTGCTGAATAGTGTTCTTTTAATATATTTTAATCCATAATTTAGACAAATTAAGGCATTCCTCCCAGTCTTTGAATTGGTATTATTTCATCATAAGACTTTCAATTTAAATCTAATGTCTCGCAAATTTAATATTAGTCCCTGCTGTTGTCCATTCACATTTCTACAAACTAGTGGGAAAAAACAGAATTAGACTTATTTAGGCCATCATTAGTACAGAATAGCTTATGTCCCTAATTTAGTAAAAAAGGGAGTTAATATTTTAGTAAAGAAAGAGAATTAATCTGTTGTACCCAAGGCAGTTTCTGATTGACCACATGTGAAAACATCTTGATTTCTAGAGAGAACATTATCTTTAATGTAGAGTTCAATATTTCTAACCTGGACTTCGAGATAATCATGCTAAGTGAAATTAAGAAGAGAGAAAAGTTAAAAATCACATGATATCACTTATATGTGGGATATAAACCTAAAAGCAACAAATGAACAGGACAAACAAACAGATACTCATGGACATGAACTATAGACTAGTGATTACCAGAGGGTAGAGGGTGGGCGAGGAGAGGAGAGGTAGGTGCAGTAAAGCGGATCAAATATAGGAGAGAGTGAAGTGGGTAAAGAGAATCAAATATATGGTAGCTGAAGGAAACTGGACTTTGGGTGGTAAACACACAATAGAATATACAGATGTCAAACTATAATGTACACCTGGAAATTATGTAATTGTATTAACTAATGTTGCCCCAATAAACTTAATAAAAAATTAATTTTAAAAAATGATACAACTTACTTTTATTTTGAGCATCTTTTCTGCAAAAAACACAATGTTGGTTATTTCTATATAAATAAAAATGTTTAGAGGCTCAATTCAGTATAAAAATTTTCTTTCTTCTTTTTAGGCAAGATGACACCTAAGTTCTGGGTATCATTAACATAGTAGTCAGCTTCATAAAACCTTAGTGGTATAGGATGATTAGTGGAAAGAACTGAGTTTACACTCTCTTAGCTGACATTAGTTGTCATATGGCAAAAATGTGACCCAGACATTTTTATATGTCTCCAAAGAGACAGTGCAAGTTCGCTGAGATTTTAGCTAGTGAGTGTGCCCAATAGGGGCAAACATAGTCTGTGACTTAATGGTGTAAGAGTCAGCTGAGGCTAGGACTAGGCAGGAGGCATGGAGTCTTGGGGAGATCTGTAGCACCATCAAGGGCAGAGGTAAAATGAGAGAATAGAGGAATTCGCTGAACCCCGAATAAGATGTGAGACAGAAGTGTGCATGATTTACTTGTTCTCCATGACTCTCATTCCTATTTCCTATGCAAGGTGGAGGGATTTATGTCATTGCTGAGATTGGGAGGAGGATGTTTGTATAGGCCATTCTAATAATGCTGGCTTTGTAATGGGCTTGCACAGTTTGTGTTTTTTCTTTGCTCAATTTCTTTTATGAAATGAGCCAAGAGAAGAAGAAATCTGTGTTTTTCAGTTTTCCTATTCATGATTTGGGGAAATTTCAACTGAAGAAGTTTTGGAGATGAAAATATGAACAAGTCTCATTTCATAATCTAATTTTCCACTGTATGTTTGATTCTTATTCTATTATTTACACATACTTTTTCTATTTGTTCAGAATGTTGGGAGAAGCAAAAAGTGATAATCAGCCTTAAACACCAAAACTTAGTAATGGATTAGTTTATTGAGTCATTCATTGATTCACTAAACATATTTTTATCAAGCACCTACTATGTGTTGGGATTTGAGTTAGATCCTGAAGACAAATAATAAACAAAAAACCTATGTGATTTCTAATCTCATGATGTCTATGTCTTAGTAGAAAAGATTGATATTGGCAAAATTGCAACAAAAACACATGTAATTTCAAATTGAGATAATATATGGCAAGCACATTACAAAAGAAATTGACCTTGATTGATTTTTGAGGGAAAGGAGTAGAATTTCAGGGAAGACTACCTTACAAAAATGATTCTTAAGGTGAAATTTGCAGTATGAGTAATAAACTAGGTACAAGTCTGGAGGGAAAGAATTACAGATAAAAGGATCAGCAATAGTTAGGTGCCACAATCAGGTTCATTTGTATTGAACTAATGAGCCAAATGACAGTCCCAGAAACTGGTGATCTTAAAGGAGGCCCCATGCACAGATTTTAGGTAGTTTAGGTTTACCAGGGGCTTTGAAAATAATTTTTTGTCAACAGAGATCAAAATGTTCTGTGGCCCTGACTATGGTAGAAAAAAATACAGAATTTTCAAGCAACACAGAGATGTTGGTGTGGTTTAAGAGCAGAGACTGAACAGAAAAGTGTAAAAGAAGCAATAGAGTTAGAAAGAACACAGAGCTGGAAACCCATAATAGGAATTGTGTTTTTTATTATATGAACAATGAGAGGCAATGGAAGAGTTTTATGATTATATTTGTCTTTTGAAACTGCCACTCTTGTTGAAATGTGGTCAAGGAATTGGGAGGTGAAGAGTAGTGGTAGAGTAGATACAAGGAGATTAGAGTGTTTCTGTTGCTGGATGATAGATGATAATAAACTAAGGTAACAACACATGTTTTAGAACTTAAAAACTGTAAGTTAGGGAAGCAACTATATCATGAAGAATAACTGTTTCTGACTTGGACGGTTTAACTCATGGTTGTACTATTCTTGTATACAGTCATGGTTTAGGGGAAAGGATGTCAGTATGGTTTTGTATATACTTAGCTTCAATTGTATCATACATATGTAAGTCAGATCAAATTTTATATAGATTTGAAGCTTATAGGAGAATTTAGGAGTTCATATACAAAATTAAGTTATCATATAATAATGAAAATAAACATGAATATACATAAAAGTGTTCTTGTAAAAATAACTTGGACTAAGTCAAGATTTAAATTATAGTCAAATTTTAATGGTCAGGTAGTAGACAATAGGTATGCAAATAAGAAAGAAAATGATCAGTTGGAAATATATAGGAAGAAAGCCAGGAGCATGTGAAAAGAGAGAGTACTTCAAAAAAATTAAATGGTCAACATACTTTAATGATTTAGATTTCAAATAAGAGAACTGAAAAACATTCATTGAATGTACTTCCGTGAGGGTCATAGGAAGCCTTAGCAAAATTATTTTTGGAAGAAGTCTCTATGAGATAGAATACTGATATGGGTTAATGAGTGAGGAGTAAGTGAGAGGTAAACACTCACATACAGTGAGTATAGACAATCCTTTCAAAAAGATTGGCTAAAAATGATAGGTGAATGATGAGGTGATAGCTGGGGGCCAAGATGAAGAGGAATTGGAATAGTTGCTTTTATTATTATTGAAGATATCATATGGTTTAATTTTACAAAAGGGAGAACATTAAATTTAATTAAATTTAAAGAAAGATTGATTTTACTAGTTGTGGTTGACTACTGAGGTGAAGAGAGAAGGAATTACAATTCAAATCTCAGGTAGGGGGATGAGTCCACGTAATTATTTTCTCAGATATTCAATAAGTTCCTACTTAATGAGCATAACTGAGAAATGAAAATATCAGGGTTTGGGGGACATTTCTATTGATTGTGAGCTTGACTGGGACCATAGTAAAGGAATAAATCATCAGAGAAGAAACTTTATAACCATTTTACATTCAACTTTTAGAGGTAACATGTCTATTATTCTAAAGCTATTTACTAAAGTAGACTCACATTTTCATTTGTAATCAGATTCATTTCAAACATAAAATTGTATATAATATTGTCTTTGCTAAATAAAGTGTTTCTTCAAAAGGGCAGATGAGCTAAATGTATAAACAGACACCTAATTGAACTGTAAAATTTTATTATTGCTATTGTGTTCAATTTACTTTGTTGAATTTTAATGTTAGAAGGCTTTCAAAGCATAGCCACAGGAAAATGTCCTGCATTACAAATGTATATTCAGAATTCCTTAAATGTAATTATTTTATTTACACCAAATTCTCTAGTGAAATATTTGACTTTTTTGTCTTCATAACTGTTTTTTATAGAAATTTACATAGTAGAGAATTAGAGATAATTACTTTGACCTCAAATTGTAACAATTATTTTGCTGTACTACTGAAGGATTACAATTATACTGTTGCTTAATTTATTAACAGAAAAAAATTAAGTAACAATAAAATATATTTTTTAAAAAAATGTTAAGGCCACTTCAACTTATCTGTCAATAGAAAATCTAATCTATTTTCACAGAAGCTACTGTCTATATATTACAAGGCATGATGAAAGAGTTTTGCTTTTAGCAAGTGCAAAGGGGAAAATTAAAATGCCGTAAAATGTATGAAACTTGAAAAATATGCATTCTAGCTTCATTGACAAGGGAAATTTGTGAAACTTTCAATTGTATTTATTAACCACATGGCTTTACAGTGCCAGGTTTTATCTTTCTTTTTAAGTTACCTTATAAACTTGGCATTCTATTTAACAAAATACCCTGACAATATAATTATACATTTTTCACTTACTAGTTAAGATTAGCTTTCATCAATTAACTTTGCATTATCCTTATTGTGTTAACGACTTACCGAAAACAAGCATAGTTCTTAAGTTTACAGTTAGGTGCTGTCTAAATACTCCATTGTGGGTTGGGCATCATAACTGGGAAGTCTGGGAATGCTAACAGAAACAAGTGGTATTTTCAAACGGAAAACAACTACTACTGAGTTCATTTATATTAGGTAATTACACTTCCCATTACCTTTCCTGGTGGCCAGATTGGTTGTTACTGCACAGGGAATACATACGTAAAAATGTGTTTTCACAATTACCTAACACTTATTTGATGGCAAAAAATGAATCCAGAATGTGAAAATTGCAGATTGTGATCAGACAAAATTTTCTGGTATCTAAAAGTGTGCAAGAAAATTAAAAAATTCTCACTTAACATATATCAGGACATACTCCTTTTTCACCTATCGGCAGGGCCTTAAGTAATAAGAAATCTTTAATCATAAGTAATATAAAATATCAAATTCTAAAGAAGCAAACATGTTCTATTACAAATTATTTTTGCTTCCTTAGAATTAAACTTTGTATATTACCAGTGAACTTTACGTTTTTTGATAGAGAGATCTATTGATCAATAGATTTATAACCTCAACTAGCTAGTGATTCTGAGCTTTACTCTTAATTGACGATGGAACAAATATTTTCTTTTGCAAGGGCAGAGTAATAAAGATCCATCATATTGAGAGTGGATAGAGCTGTATGGAAGTAGTATGAGACTGGACTGTGCTTTAACTTAGAGATTTATGGGTCCATTATCAGTTAATGTATTATGCTCAATATAAAAGCTATTGAATAAAGATAATTGTTATTCTTAAATTTCATTCCCATATTTTGATCGTATGTTAGATTTTTATGAGAAAACCTAGTATATTTAATTTGGAATACTATGGAAAAATAAGCAAGACAGGAAATAAATGAAGATGTGTATATACTGGCAAAAAAATGTTCATTAAGTTCTCTCCCACATACAAACAACTCTTCCCCATTTCTAACCCCTCCCACCCCTCAAACTGTGCTAGATTAGCTCTGCAATTAATAGACAATTGCAGGAACTGTGATTTCTTTCTCCCTTAATTTTATTTTTTGTAATCACGAATTTCCTTGTATTGTTCACATCTTGACCTCAGGTATGCATACATTTCTTATACGTTTTAGACATATCACAAAATTAATGTTTTCAGTATTTAGGGAATTCTTTTTGTTCCGATAACCATCTGTCTTGACTATTTTATGTCAAAGGCAGAAGTTCGCATTCTATAAAGCATCATTTTGTCAGTAGTACTGTTCTTTATTGAAAGTAATGTGCATTCTCTCTTTAAACTTAATTATAACTATTTTATTTACCTTTCACAGAAGTTTGAAAAAATGTATTTCTAACTATGTGGCTTTTTCTCTCTACTTAACCAACTATTTTTCAAATGTTCTATCCCATAGGCACTTTCCTTCATTTCCTTTCCTTTCTTGCTTAAGTCACCTGTGGGTACATTTAAGATTTTCTGTTATCTCTTCAACAGAAGTGGCCTCAGGCTGTAACTTGACAATGGCACTCAAAGGTATTGACATCTCAAGTTGACTCCACCTGTCATCTTATTCTAAACCGGGAATGATTGAAGTGTTTGGTCTAATGATGTTTTAACATTTATTTAGGGCTCATTTTGTGTCAGGTCTTTAACATTTAAAAGATACAGGTCCTCCCTCCAAGGAGCTTACATTCCAAGATATTAAAAAAAGACAGGTATGCAAAGGAGCTCTTTGTGAAATGTATTTTTCCCAAGTGCAAGAGAACATAAGTGGAAAGAAATACGGAAACATTAAAGGAGAATTTATGGCAGAAGTAGAAAAGACCACTGTCTCTCTATTGCCATTTTAACTTTAGAGATAGATAGTCTTAAACAATAGAAAATACTTTATGTAAAAGAATCGAACTGGTTTAAAAAACTGTATTCAAGTTTTATTGTTACATTTCTATAATTCTCAGTGTAAATACTTATTTGGAGATAACATAAGATGACTTGTTTTAGGATAAATCGACATAAAAACAATTTATTCTTTGAAAAATTGGAAAGACTTCAATTTTGTTTTACTTAGGAATGAATCTTAAAATAAGATAAATATTGAAATCTCTAGTCTGGGAAGCAGTGGAAGGATGGATTTAAACTGTTCCTTCAGTTGTATTCAGACTACAGAAGAAAAATTAGTATGACAGCATCGGCTAGGAATATAGTATTGAAAAGCAACATTATATTTTTGGTTCATGATTTATAATGAAAGAATTATAGGTAATATACAAGAATGACTTTCTACAACAGGGGAGAATAGGTTGTCAGGAAACTACTATCTGAAAAAAAAGTGAAGAAAAAAAGATTTGAAGTACAGGAAAAAACAATCCTAGATGAAATGATAAGAAAAGAGAGTATGAAAAACAACATGGTATGACACAGAAAATGTAAATCTCAAGGAAACATGAAAATAGTTCCTATAACCCACAATGTCTAAAAAAAAACCCAAACAAACTCTAAAGGTAGAATTTTTATTGAGGGAAGCAAATACAATTAAATATTCTAGGATAAGTATCAGGAAATTTTTCCACTATGTGGCTAAATAGTATATTTTAAAGCTTTGTCAACCATATAGATCTCTTTAGCAAATACTCAATCTGCCTATATAGTGTGAAACAGTTATATACAAAACATAGATAAATGAGTGTGGCTATGCTTCAATAAATCTTTGTTTTCAAAAGCAGGTGGCTTGCCAGATTTGGTTTATGGGCTATAGTTCTCTAACCTCTATTCTAGAACCATTGAAGTTATTTGTAAAGTGGCTCCAAGTTGGTAATATTGATCCTTCAATTCTGTTGTTTAATTATACAGTATTTTATTTTAACTTAAAAAAAAAGAGATAGTGTTTTTAAATTAATAAGTTAAATCATTAAAACCATTTATACTTCAAATATAAAAATTGCTATATATAATATCTTCACAGTTAAAAATAAGGACTGTACATTATAAATAATGAGTCCCTATAATTGTTTTAAATGTGATCAATATTAGGCCAATTGATAAGTTTCAGGCCACCAGCAAGTCTACAAAATAGAATACATTGAAATATCAAGTGATTTAGGCTACATATAAACACATACATTTATTATAAGATCTTAGTATCACCTCTCTGTATTTTCTCCCACAGGGCTCTCTATGAACAATCTTCCCACTGTACCTTAGGTCCTTTAGGCTTGACTATGGGCATCCATCATTTTCCAAGACAACTTCTTGCTATGTCATGGAATATTAGCCATACTCTGACTGGACTTGTGGTAATTACCTAAGTTAAGCATAGGAGAATGGTTGGTGAGCCTTTAATTAAACTGAGGTTTTCAGGTCACAGTAGGCCCATGAAAATGAATAATCTGAATAATCTTATAACACAGCAGATATCCAATGTGCATATTCATGCTGTAGCTATACTCATTTCTCTATAAGATCTTTTTATTGAAACAGATTTGACATTTATAACAAATTAAGAAATAGTCACTGTAGTAAAGGCAACCCTGTACCAAGCTGTACCAAGCTGAATTTACTTCCTACTGTGAGAAGAGACTATTGGGACATCAGGACATGATTGACTTGGCCTGATTTCCCAAAGTCATGGACCAAATGCTTAAACAACAATCATGTACTTTAGCCAATAATAGACATAGCACTTCACACCCTAAATTCATATTAAAGAGAAGAAAATAGATCTCTGATATTTCAGAGACATATTTCTGTTAATAAACCTAATTTGAGTTAACAAATTCTGGTTATAATACCTGCAGTTTCCTCCAAGAACAATGAATCTATTGATTTTATATATATGTAACTAAGGAAACTTAATTAGTGATTTTTCCCAAACCAAAGGAAATCTGTCAAAGGTATACAGAATCTCTCTCTATCTCTAGAGATATAGACTGTGGCAACTTTCAAGTGCATGCAGTCTAGCTTCATAAAGATTAAGACTCAGTATTCACCAGGCTCCCAGCTGCAATACAATTAGAATAAATAAGTATTGACAGCAAATTTCCTAATGTAATCTCTGAGGAGAAACTGAAGGTTTTCAAGGGAAGCTCATATCAAAGCATCTGGAAGCAATCACTTTAGTAATGCCTTTAAAAGATGAACACGCCTTACAGAAAACCAAATAGAACTAATAAATAGTTTAAACATCTATTCAAACAGAATATCCCATATTTACCCCCTCTGTTTCCTCTGCTTGGAATTCCCTCCCATGCTCCTATGAAATCTGTGTGGTTCCCTCTCTCACCTCCTCCAAGTCATCACTCACATGACTCCTTTGTGAGATCTTCTCAAGACACTCCCTCAGAAATCGAATTCTCCTCCCACACTTTCTTAGATATGTCATTCCTCTATCTTATTTTATTTTCCTCATTGCATTTATCATCACCAAATTTTATTTAACTTGTTTGTTATATGTTCCCTCCTCCCACAACTCTGGACTAGAATGAGTGCTGCAAGGAAGCTAGGCCTTAAGTCTTATACATAGTAGGTGTTTAATAATTATTTGGTAATTAATTAATTAAGTAAGTAAATAAGAAGCTCTTTTTCACATAAGAGCCTAAGGCATTTCATTTCTTTTCACCAAAATTTAATATAAAGTTAGGATTTGTGGAGACATATGCAGTTAAGAAATATGCATTCCTTCTATTTCAAGACCATTGATTATTTCTTCTCTTTCTTAACTTAGAGTTTTCTTTAGCATTTGATGTTTGATAATGATACAGCAGACAACCACTCAAATGTAGTGGCATTTTATCATAAGTCCACATAAGTTATGTAAAAATCAACTTTGTCACTGGAATGGGGAGAATAATAAAAAAATATTTAATTAGCATAAGTCATTCTACCAATGTTTATCTTAGCCTATCTTAGTCCTTGCAATGCCTGTAGTGTTAAGTATCTCATCTTACTGTTTAGAGTGTTCTAGTGTATCTGCCTATATCTATCTATTCATCAATTCGATATTACATATAATTTAATCCCTTAACACAACCTAGAAATATAAAAGTAAAATATTTCAATAAAATGGTTTAAAAATAAAAAAAAAAAAACACGATAGAATAAGTTTAAAAATTGAAGCCATGTAAAAAAGCCCAGGAACTATATGAAGAAAGGTACAAAAACTTATTGAAGATCACAAAATATCTGAACAAATGAAAAAGTATTATGTGTTCTTTGATGGAAAGACTTAAAATAATAAAAATCTCAGTTGCCCCCAATTACTATAAGAATACGATCCAAGTTCAATTAGAATCTCAATAGTTTTTTCAATTGGATAAAATAACATTAAAATTTATTTGGAAACATGAACACCTAAACATGACAAGGAAATATATGGATAAAGAACAGTGAGGAAAAACTTTTTTTTTTCCTGATTTTGCTGTTGGAATATGAAGAAAAGATGCTTTTATATACTACTATAAGAAATATACAGGGCTATAGCTTTGGAAAGAAAAATGGCAATCTCTAGAATACAGACAATTCCTAGCTTATGATAGTTCAACTTACAATTTTTATACTATATGATGGTTCAAAAACAATTCAGTATTAACCATATTTCAAATTTCAAATTTTGATCTTTTCCCAGATCGGTACATGGTAGATAGTCTCTTGTGATGATGAATAGCAGAAGAGAGATGATTTTGCCCAATAGTAGGCTAATGTAAGTGTTTTGAGCATGTTTAAGGTAGGCTAGTTTAAGCTATGATTTTCAGTAGGTTAAGTGTATTAAATGCATTTTCGATTTGTGATATTTCCAGCTTAATGATGAGTTGATTGTGACGTAACCCCATTGTTGAGGAGCATCAGTAATAAAAAACACATAAATGCTTTGATTCAGTTATGCTATCTTGGAACCCAATCCATAGGAATAAATGCCTTAGTACATAAGATATACATATAAAAATGATTATTATAGCACTGTTCAAGGGGAAAAAAAACAAAAGGCTTTCTAATACCATGAATAAGGCAATCGTTGGAAAAATTATGGTAATTCAAACCATGGATCATCATGAAGAGATTTAAAATAATGAGTTAATTCTATATTAGTTGACTTGGAGAAATTTATATTAGGAATTATTTAGTGAAGAATATAATATGCAGAAAAACGTGTGTGATATGACAAAGCATTTGAGTTTGTATATAATCATATAAACATATATGTATGTATATATACTTATAGATGATTATACAAACAGAAAATAAATATGAAAGGATACATTCAATATGGGTAAAGTTGAGTTACCCAAAACAAGGAAGAATGAGCAGATATGGGTATTAGGGCAAAGAGGGGGACAAGTGTAGCCATGTGAAAAAAAAGAGAAAATGGAGATGGCATTAAAAATAAGGTATATATAATATTAACACAGTTATGCATTTATATAAAATTATATATACACTCATTAGCCATTAGGAGAATGCAAATCAAAACCAGAATGAAATAAACTTTTTACACATCAGGATAGCTATAATCAAAAAGGGTGATAACAACATGCGTTGGCAAGGTTGTGGAGAACTTGGAACCTCCGCATACTTCTGATAGGAATAAGTGTAGCAGCTTTGGAAAATAGTCTGGCAGTTCCTCAAACAGTAAAACAGAGTTACCATATGGTTCAGAAATTTCACTCATTGTTATGTATCCAAAAGAAATAAAAACACGTCTATATAAAAAAAATGTACACAAATATTCGGAGCACATTACTCATAATAGCTGAAAGTAGGAACAAAACAAATGTCCATCAGTTGATGAATGAATAAATAATTGTAGTATATGCATACAGTGGGATATTATTCAGCCATTAGAAATGAGTAAGTTACTGATATATGCTACAACATGGATGAACCTTGAAAACATGGTAAGAGAAAGAAGCCAGTCACAAAGGACTGCCTTGTATAATTTCATTGATATGAAATGTTCAGAATAAGCATGTCTACAGAGATAAAAATTAGATAATTGGTTGCCCAGGGGAGATAGGGTAATTGGAAGTGATTGCTAAGGGGAGCAGGGTTTTTTGTTTGTTTGCTTGTTTGTTTGTTTGTTTGTTTTGGTGTATACTGAAAACTACATACAATTAATTATGGTGATGTATGCACAACTCTGTAACTATACTAAAACCCATGGAATTTCATACTTTAAATAAATGAATTGGATGGTATGTGAATTACATCATAATAAAGCTGTTCAGATATTCACACATTTAACATATAAATCAGCCTTTGTTAGAGCAACAGTACCCACAGATTATGTTAAACTACTACAACTAAATGTAAAATTTACTTATAAGAAAATAAAGAGACATTTCAGTCAATATTTCTCTTGTTATTGTATTTTCAAAATTATTTTAGCTTTGTGCAAAGAACTCTCAATTGAAAACTTTAAGATCTTAATCCATGAACAGACACAATATTGGTATAATTGACTATATATTTAACATCTTGGTTTATTGTACAATTAACATAACTGTTCAACTTTCTTGCTGTCCCACAGCTTCAGGCAATGGTGTACATGTCCTGACTCCTGAAAGCCAATTGTGTGTCTCTCTTTCTAACTCTGTTTGATGACATCGCATTGATAGCTTGAAAGAGGATACAGTAGCACATATAAATCACAAAAATTCACAAATACTGAAAGCTTTACCACATCACATATTGATTTATCAGCACACCGTTGAGTATAGGTAAAGAGGCCCAAGGTGGTGAAACAGAAAGCATTGAGGGCCATACCAGAAAGAAGGCTTCTAGCTTGACGTTAGTAGGTGGAACAGCAATCCTCTAGAAAGGCTTGTTAAACTGACTCATTTCTACAAATTCTTGCACTATTCCTTCTGTCCTACTGTAGCCTTTTCTTTTGAGGTAAGGGAAAGAGGCTCACTCTTCCCTGAAACCAGTTAAAAAGAGTTCCAAAAGAACTACTTGAACGTTTGACATGCCCCTGCCAGAATAGGAGATACAAATTTCATTCTACAACTGGGTGCTTGCAGAATTTCTGGATGTACATGCTCACCCTGGTCTCACCATCAGAGCACATTGTGCTCAGGAAGATCGTGGGCAAGTGGTCTGGGAAGCTTGGAGCATGATGCAGCTTTCTTTCAGTCCATCTTTGAATATGGGAAAGATGTGGAGAGTTTTCCTACAGGCTCCCAAAGCTCTGGGTAAATACTTGAATATAATGATGGAAATCCATTTTGCTAGGTTTCTGAATGAAGGAAGCCCTATGGTATAAGTGCCAACAGAGCTTTAAGGCTCCAAGACTAAGTATGCCTGAAAAGAAGTAGGGACAATTCCTGTACCATGTCTATTTTCTGTAACCCATAAGGGTGTAGAAGAAGACCTCAGAGTCATTTCTAAATTTGCGGGCTAAACTAATGGGCCTGTCCAGGTGGCTGCTGGGCAAAAGATGGAATATCCAACCAATGAAGGTACTGAAGGCACATCTTTTGCAAGTGAAAAGAGTAGTGTCTGGATCTTCAGTAGTCAGGAGGATGGATAAAACTGAATACCCTCCAGGATGGCGTGGATACAAACTAAATGGAGGCCTTCACATAAGCAAAATTCATCAACATCAAATAGAAGGATGAATGAACTACTCTCAGGCAAAGAATGTCTCCCTAACAGCAGTATGGTAATTATGTAAGAGGACATTTGTCTCATTTTTGCTTCCAACAACAGAACTAGAAGAAAGGGAAGAAGGCACTCCACTGTGAAATCCTGCTCCCATACTACCTCTGTGCAATAGTAAGCCCACAGATGAAGCTTGGCTGGGAATTAGGCAAGAGCCAAAATTTGTCAAGTTTGTGGTTGAAGTTTTGGAAATGAACAGAACTAAGACTTAATAGTAATTGAAAGTATGAAATTTATGGAATCTGAGGAAACTGTCATTAAGTAACCCCAAACTCAGTGGGAAATCTAGATTTTACATAGTCTGGTAAAAAGCAGTGTCAGTGCAAAATAAAATTATTTCATGTTTATATCCCAATGAGTTATTCAATAAACTGGCCACATTGTTAATTATTATTCTCCTTCCCAGCTGGATTCTCTCCATCAACTTTTAAAGATAATTTATTTTTTTTCAACTAAAAACACAACAAAACCAACACTTTTGTCCTCTTTTGTGCTAAAGTTTTATTGAGAGTTTATCTCTACTTGCCATTTTCAGTAACTATTTTTTTCTTTTCTATTCCTATTCAATATCTTTTTTCTCTCTCATCACTGCCCTAAAGCAGATCTTTACTTCTCTGTGGTTAAATGCGAAAGACACTGTCCAATCATCACCCAACTCAGACTCACAGTAATACATGATACAATTGAGAATTGCCCTTAATTTATTTTATTTTATAATGTTCTGAAATATTTTAAAGTATTTATATCAAGATATTCCATACCTAAATATTTCATCATGGTTCTTTATAAGTACACACACAAACGAATTCATACATAACTAGAACAATATTGTAATACTGTATAATTAGTATTAATTTCTTAAAATCTTTTTTCTTTGTTCATATTCTAATTTCTACAATTGATCCTAAAATATTCTCTACAATTAAGCTTTTCTTCTACAAATACACTCTCCTCTAAGATTTCAAAAACAAGTCTCCCCTGATATTTCTACTATTCATCTGATAACTTCTTCCTTGAGTCCTTTCATGCCATTAAATATTAGATTCCTTATAATATACTCCTTTGGAGTTTTTCTTCTCACTGTAGTCTGTGATCTCACCCATGTCTGACTTTGATTATTACTTTATATTAAATAACATTTCAATTTTCATCCCCCAAACTCCAATCCATTGAAATATATTTACTTTCTAAGCAGTTTTTCCTTGTTCACTTTTGATATTTCTCTGGCCACTGCATTAAGTATAAACAATATTTCTCTTTGATCTCTGCTTTGGAGTCTTCTCACTGCCATACAAGCAACTGGTTTTCTGGATTTTACTTATTAATTATTTTTATGTAAGATATTTCTAAATTATATTATTATTTTCACTTGGACAACATTTGCTTCTTTCGTTCACGTGCATGAGAGATTGGTAGTTGAGAAAGTATTTTGTAGTCAGAGTTATCTTTTTGAAAGTCAAATATTAGACCAATTCCTTACTTTAAAATTTTAAGCAGCTTTCTGTTTTTCTTATGATGAAACCCCAAAATCCCTAACGTGAAAAACAACGTTATATAACCCCTATAAGCCCTATACGTACCTCTCCAGTCTTATGTATCAATATTTTCCTCTAAGTTTTCCTTATTCTCTTCGATAGGTCTTTCTTTTAGTTCCCACAACCAGGTTTTTTTTTTTTTTAATTGTTACCTCTACTTACAATATTCACAAGTCACCACCACCTTCAATCTTCACAGATATAACATATCAGTTCAAATATACTATTCTCAAGAAAGCCTCTATAGATTTCTGTTCCATCTTCTCAAGAAAGCATTATCACAGTTGATAAATGTAACTGTGATTATCCACTAGTCTGTGAAGAACACAGGGTCCAGGAAAATATCTGATTTTACCTATGTTTTCACCCTCAACCCTAACATAGCTCTTGTGTCAGAGGGATTAAAAATCCAATGAATGCATAAAAGAAGGAGGAGAGGTCAATAAATGTTTGTTTACTCATCCAAAGACTAATGTAATTTACATTATGTAGATTTTCTACCTAGAGAAATAATATTGAATGACTATAATATAAAAATAATAGGCTTTATTTAATAAATATTTCCTAACTTCAAAGAATACACATTTGTCAACTGGTCATGTAGTTTCTGAAAAAAAATTTTTTTAAACTAGACCACAGAGGAAACCTAAAAATATAACAAAACTTTGTCATTTTTTTGCCTGAAGTAATAAAACTACATTGTATAACAAAATAAGGAGCAAAGAAAAATGGGATCATTAAGAAATTTTTTAAACTAATAACCAATTCTCAATTCAAAATAAAATCCCAAAAAGTACAGACTATTTTGCCATTATACTAGATTCTAAAACTTAAGGAAATATAATCAAAGTAATATGCCGAGGGAAAAATTAGTGCCTTTTGACTCTATAATGAGTGCTCAATGGAACCTAAATTTTACATTTTTACCACAGTTACCATGCAAAAAATTTAGTCTTCAAGAGGTTACTACTCAGTCAAGTGCTATTTAATAATAATCAGTGAATCATAACCTAGACAATTTAAATAGAAAGGATACAAGTTATTAAAACACAGCTATAGCAACTAAAAATGATTAGTTGCTTTAATGTAAAGAGAGTTCAAATCAATAAATAAGAAAACTCTGAGGCCAAAAAGGTGAAGAAATAAAACAGAAAAAGGCAACTACAAGGTG
Source organism: Pteropus vampyrus (assembly GCF_000151845.1). NCBI lineage: Eukaryota > Metazoa > Chordata > Mammalia > Chiroptera > Pteropodidae > Pteropus > Pteropus vampyrus. Next base: position 145,708 of record NW_011888789.1, on the reverse strand, counting down.
AATAGCAAGGTGATAGGAAAACAGGGAGCTTTAGAACTGAAGAATGATGATAACCACTTGAATCCAAATTTTTTCAAATATCCTCCCCAGAGAACATAAATTTAACAGGGAGTACATATAAAACCATACACTACTCTCACCTTCAGGATTATTAGTGAAATAAATTCTAAATCCCAACAGAGCTCTCTTTGTCATGGTAAACCTGTAGGTATATAGAGCAGGGCAAGAGAGGTTTAAAAGAGGCCACCTGAAAGAGGAGAGTAAGATAAATGTCATAGGCAAAACATTGAAAAAGTAAGTCTTCAAAAGTTCATAGCTAAGCACGAAAATTATTGAGACGGGTCTGGGACATTTAGTACACAACACTGATGATGGGGAAGGTAGTTAAAAATGAGAGAGATTGAAGTGACAGCTTTGATGATGCAGAGCTTCTGAGGCAGAAGCAGATAAAGAGAGAAGGGTGTCCCTTGAATACATGGCAGTGAAAAAAAAAATGGTTGAAAAGGAGGGAAATTAAGAAATCTGCAGAAATCAAAGAGAAATAAAATTCTCCAAAATGCCTCTTCTTCCTTTTCCCACCACTGTCAAGTTCATCCAGTAAGAAAACTAAACATCACAGAGAGGGCCTTCTCTCTACCATATATATAGAAATAAAATAATTTTTAAAGGTTACTAAATGCAATAATACTGCAAGGAAGAAAAAAAACAGGAAATATAAATTATACTATTTTAACTGATAAAAATTAACCCCCTAGAGTACATAGAATAACTAAAAATAAAACAGGAGCATAAGAAATATATAACACCACTTTCCAAACTGAATTAGATGTCTTTAAACAATCATATGGAGATAAACAAATACACACACAAATATCATCAGACATGCAGAAAGCAAGAACAGAAATGTACCAAAAAGAAAAATAGCAGGAAAAAAAATGAAAGTTGATCAAAGTCAGGAAAGAAATTAAAGATAAAGATAAAATTATCTTAGAACAAATTAAAATTGACCAGGAATGTCAATATAAGCTATATCTTAGCAAAATTATGAAATTTAATGTCAAATATAATATCTGCAGGGACTACAGGCAAAAATTTAAATACTTATAAGGATAAGATAAACAGGTTCCTCCACTACAGCCTGTTTTCTGCTTCTTCTTGTGCTGCTGATGTCCTGCTTTAATGGGAAACTTGTCATTCTTTAGGAATCCACAGCTAAGAAGACTCTAAAGCTTGCCATAGCCAATGAAAAAACAAGAGTTCAAGACAAAGGATACAATCATATTAATTTGCAGGTGGCAGGGCAAAATGATTATACAGTTTAGTTTAAGACCAAGAGGCATATACCACTTAGTAAACTAATGAAAGTCTACTGCGAATAACAGGATTCTAATGAGACAGATTAGATTTGGATTTGAGGGGAAGTAAATCAATGAAACAGATTCAACAACACAGCTGGAAATGGAGGGTGAAGAAAAAATTAATATGTTATAGTAGCAGAAAATAGTGGATAATGAAAAAAATTAATATTTTATAATTTTGTTCCTGCAAACAACATACATCCTTAATTAATCGATAATTTGATACCATCTCATCATTACTACTTTGCTACAGTTTTCTCCCCACCCCAATTTGTTCTTTTACACAGGTAACTGATGTACGGCCATGAGCATACCGATTTTTTTATTTCTGTTTTTTACTAAATGACCACGTGTATATTTTGATGGACATCGCATAAAAGTGGGATAAGAAAGAAACCCACCCAATTCTACAAAAATGTGTCTTTCTCCTTTAGTACCCTCACGACTCAGAGTGCCTATCAGACCTTGTTCTTCTTTCTCTGTAGTAGATGCAGGAGGCAGCAATTTGACTTTTATCTTTGGCAGGTGTGTTCTGGCATACTCCTCACCACTGAAACTGAAACAACTTCACTAAAGGGTCATGTCCTGAACCTTTCTGAGATTTCCTTGCCATCCTCTGAGCCCATGTCTTACCAAGCCTGCAGCATTCAAGTCACCTCCTGCTCATCTTTCCTGTTCAGCACAACGTTATCAACATGATAGATAAATATGAAATTCTATGTGATGTCCAGATGCCTGACTCTTCAGATTTTATAATAATAGAGTGCAGGAGTGTTGATATAGACCTGGAGAAAACCTCGGAATAAATAAGATTGTCTATGGCATGTGAATGTCGACTTTTGAGCTCAGAAATAGAAAAGACCTAATCTTTCTTCTGACTTTCGCTTAGTTAACTAAAATAAAGCATGGACATGTCTAATAATTTTATGGCAATATCAACTGTTGTTCCTGGGTTTATTATATTCAGAAAAGTAAAGTTGCTTCTTCTGGAATTCTGAGATAAAGATCGTTCCTGAAGCTGCTTTTAACTATGAAATTTATTTCAGTTTTTTTACCTCTCAATTTGATATAATTGTGACATTTGAAGTAATTGTCAGAAAGTGTCAGAATAGTGTCTCCAGCTGTCAGACATTTGTAGAGGAAAGGGTTTCTATTCTTTACATCTAGATGCAGAGCTTCATACCTATCTTGCTCATTTCCTGGGTCCCTCACTATAATAGAGTTTCAATTTGCCTCAGTATATAATTTGTTATCTCTCTACTCTAACATTATATTAGGTGTCATATGGAGATAAACTATAGTTTTAAGGGTAAACAATTTATATTATGCAAATGATATTGTTATAGTGCTGAAGAACTCAAAATATACTAATTGTAATGCGTAAGATGATGCCCACATGAAATTCCATGTACGCTTACATTAAGAAATTATTAGCATTGCTCCTGCAGTTCCAGCCCTGATACCATCACCAAATTTCCCCTCACAAGTGTCCACTGGCTCTTCTCCTACTGCCCTCAGTTCAACAGAAGAAGAATAATTTACCTTGTTTATCCTGTTGGAAGGGATAGAGTCATGCTTATGTTCCAGAAGGACGCAGGAATGAGTGATAAAATAAAAAAAATTCACCATATTTAACCAAGCAGAACCCAGAATTCTTGCCAATGTTTTTTTCCTTTTTTACACATAGACAGATGACAGACAGACACACACTTTATTTTCACCCAATTTCCTTCTCAAACTGCCACACTTACTGAACAGATTTTCTGTATTGAATGTTTTGGCTGACTCACCATCAACTCATTACTTAACACTTCCATCCTAACTTTATCTCCACTTCTTCACTAAGTCTGTTCTCATTGAAGTCTCTAACCACCATATCCCTCAATTCAAAGGACACTTTGCTATTTATATACGCCAGCAGTTGACCTATTTATTCATGCTATTTTGTTTTATGATACCATTTTATATTTTCTTCCATAATACTCCATAATCTAAGTTTTCTCCAAATTCTCATGCTCATTTTTTTTTTCATGCTTCTTTGCCAGTATCTGTCTACTCACTTAACTGATTCTTAAAGATCAATTCAAGAATTTATGTCTGTATCTTATGTCTTCTTTTTTTCATCTTATTTTCTCCTCTCTTCCTGTTTCTTTCTACTTTTTCATCCAAGGATAGCTATTCATTTTTTACTTATGGATTTCATGATTATCTGGACACAGACAACTCAAATCAATATTTTAAACTCAGATCTCTCTGCTGAACTCTAGACCGGCATATCCAGCAGTTAAGAAATCCACAACTGGCTGCACACACTTCAAATACAGCAACATTTCTAAACTAGTGTGTCACCTTCTGAATTCCTTATAAGGTATATCATTAAATTGTATAACTGTCCTCAGTATATGTTGAAGCCCAAAACATACAACATTTTTATTCTCATTCCCACAGCCTCATTAATATTACCTTGTAAATGTCACTCGCTCCTTTTTACTGCCTAGTTTAAGCCATAATTTAAAAACTATCTTTGGATATTTTAGTAGATTCTGTTACATGTCTGCTTAAAATCCTACAGTAGTTTTCCATTGTCTTTAAGAGAAAGTCCAATATTTTTAACAGGGCTTGATAGAATTTGTCTTTGTCCATCTATCTATAACTTTCTTCTACCACTCTCTTGTTTGTTCTCAATATTTATTCACATCCAACTCTTTCAATATCTTAGTCATTTCCGGTTCTGTTCTTAACTCCATGGTTTGGCACCATCTAAAACATATGCTTGAAACCTCCTTCCTTCCTTGTATTCTCAACTTAAATGACAGGACATTTTTTCTATTTCTGG
>NW_011888789.1:118097-140161 GCF_000151845.1 Pteropus vampyrus | reverse complement strand
GATTGGCAGTCCAAAGTAGATATGGCATTCTATATTGCTACTGAGAACCTAGGCTTTTTCAAATTTCCTTACTGCTTATAGTCGTAGGATGGTTGCTGTAAATTCAGAGATTATACTTGTTCCAGGAAAGCAGAAGGGAGTAGAATGAAGATGTGAAGCACCTTTTCATGTGTGTGTGTGTGTGTGTGTGTGTGTGTGTGTGTGTGTGTGTGAAGGAACTCCTCCCCAAGAATTTCTACCTATACCTCATTATCCAAAATTATGCTACATAGCCTTTCTCTTGCTACAAGAGACTGAGATATTGAGTATATTAGTTTTCTGCCCTCTAAAATAAACACTGGCCAAAAAACCTCATGTGACTTGGAATTGGTGCTGAGTAAGCCATTAGTCTCTGCTACACAGAAGATACCTAGAAACATAAAGATACATAGGATTAAACATACTGGTAGTATGTAAAATTTTGTGATTGTGAGGTTAAAATAAAGATAATTGAAAGACCATGAAAATAGTATTTTGGCCAATGGAAAAGGAGTACACAAAGTAAAACGGGAGGTAATCATCAAAAAATCTAGAAAGAGAGTCATGATACAGAGATGTCATGATACAGAGATATCAAATAGGCAATAAAGGAAAGAGTTTTATAAAAGGAGCATCCAGGAACTTCAGCTTTGAAAAAATATTTAAATATAAACATTAAATTTGTTAACTAGGAGATTAAGTATGACTTTTGTCAAACAGTTTTATTTGCGTAATTTTAATGTAATAGCAGTTTTGAGTGGTTAGTTTTGAGTGGGTACTGAAAATAAAATAGTGAAGAAGACACATATCATTCCTGCCTGGCCTCATCAAAATGTATATTAAAGGGGAAAAGACAGATCTATACATTAAAATTAATCAAAACAATGAATAAATAAAACAATAAAATAAGAGAAAATGAATAGATTAAATCAGCAAAGAGCTAAGATAAAAAATCAGAGAAGGGGACACGAATTAAGTGGGCTCTCATAAATGATCTCCCTGATGAGATGCAAAGAAATAAAACTAAGCATGTGAAATGTGGTGGAAAGGAAGAGATCCTCTTGCTAAGCAGATGGTAGATAAAAATACCTCAAGGTGGGAAAGGCATGACATGCTTGAGAACCTAAAGAAAGTCCACCGTGGTTGGATCATAATGGAGACAAAGAGTGGAAAAGATAAGGTTGAAGACAGGCTTGAGCCAAATCATTCCAAACTTCTTAGGCCATGTAAAAGAGTGAATTTTATTCCAAATGAAATATAAAATTTTTTATTGGTTTTTAAGTGAAGGCAATCACATGGTATAATTTATAATAGATTATCACTTTTCTCCGAAGGAAGAAGTATTTGAAAAGGGATAAGAGTGAACAAAGGGCCAGTCAAAAGGTTGTGTAGTACTCTAAGAAAGGATAACAGCTTGGATTAGGGTGATGGCATTGAACATGGTAAAAAGATGGCAAATTTGAGATATATATTAAATAAACAAAGAACAAAGATTAAGTTAGAGTGAAAATCATGAGCTATTTTCTAAGGTTAGGTTCCCTGAAGGAGACCCTGATATAAAGATCTGTATTTAGAAAGCTTTTCAGAAAGTGCACTGGGGAACACATCTAAGGGCATAAAAGAAGCAGGTTTGGGCAGAGAGTAGGTGGCTTTTGATGCAGTTGCCACAGAGGCCTCGGGCAATTTCATGGTTAACACTTTGGAATTATCCAAATGGAGACAATAGAACTGACACTTGTATCTGGTTGATTTGTTTGTTTGATATAGTTGTTTGATACAGGTTGCCCTGTGGAGGAGACTTAGACCTGGATAAAGCAGCTTCCTTGGATAGAAGTCAGTTCATAGAAAGAGATATGCCTGTAGCCATCAGTAACAAATACTCCTAGAAGCTGGGGGAACAAATGATTTAAGAGAGTCTAGAAGAAGGGATTTGGATAGTACATCACGATATTCACTATGCTGCTATAACCCACATCCCCCAAATATCTGTGGCTAATACAACCAATGTCTATTTATTTATTTATTTATTTTCAGAAAAAGCCCTAAGTGAATGTTCTAGGAAATGCTTCTACATGGGTCTCCTCTGAGAGTTCCTCTTCATATTGGATGCAGAGGAGTCCCTGAACATGTCCCGAATCTCCATATTTGGGGCTAACTCCTTTGATCACTTTCTCAGGAGTCTTGTTTTCTACACTCTGGTATTTTCTTTCATTTGTATTATCTTTCTTGGCTACACCTTAAATGGGTATTAGAGAATATGCACTCCTTAGTGGCTTTATAGCTTTCAGAACTCAGTTCCTGCTTGAACAAGGTAGAAGGGTGGGTGACAATGATTGTTTTTAGCCTTGGAAAGTCAAAAAAAAATTTGAGTTCAGGACCATGGTTTGTTTGTCCATAAACTTTCTTCAGAAATGGAACAGGCATCTGATTTATTTCATTTCAGAGAGTTCTATGTGCTATTAATCACCCACCTATTTCTTTGCTAGACATTTTTCTCGAGCCTGCTTTACTTTGCTTTCTCAATCTCATAGCTCTCTCTCAAGTTAATGGTGACTAGTCTAAGATTATGTGGAAGAGTAGGGAGAAAGACCTTATTCTGAACCTACTTCCACCTGAGTTGCTTTATTTCACTAAAATGCTGTTTCTGGGCCCTAGTCACTAAAATCCCTTTTAAAGCACAACATCTATTTTTTTAGAATTTATCAACTGTCACCTTTTCCAACCCTGCAAGGCTCTAAATTTTTTGACCCACCTATATTTCTTTACAGTTTTGTTTGCAAATCGGCCAGGTCTTTTCTGAGCTCATCTTTTTCTGTTCTGATAAAACCATTAACAACCAGGCAATAAACACACTTTTAAGTTCTGCCTTTCGATCTCTCCCCTACAGATGCTAGCCAGTAGGCACATGTTCCAGAAGTGACAATTATATCACACATTTTGCTACTATCTTTTCAATCTTTGGTGTCAATCTCTTTGCCAGCCACCATACAGCTAAGTCAATGCCATATAATTTAGTTATGCTGCCTTTACTGTATTAAAGTAGATATAGTAAATTACATTTTCTAGGGACTTTTATATTAGGGTAAACACTAGCCACTATAATAAATAGCACTCAAATCTTAGTGTCTCAGTACAGTAAAGATTTATGTCATATTGAGCAATGAATATGCCTGTTCAGATAGGAATCCTGTGTGTGTGTGTGTGTGTGTGTGTGTGTGTGTGTGTGTGTTGGGGGGGGTGGTCTCTTTTAAATTATAACAAAAAATTCTAAAGTTTCCATTTCAGGCCCTAACAACTCAAGAGCATTTCTCTTCTACCAAATATTAGGAATAAAATTTGAGGTATTGTAGAAGTCACACCTAGTAAAGGTATCATCCCTTTCCTTATTTTCTATTGGCCAGAATTCATTCTTAATGATCTTATATGAATGTAATAGAGTGAGTGTCTGGAAAACATAGGCTTCCTATGAATTCATAGAAGAATGAAAGAGTTTGAACACATTCTATTATTTATGCCACCCAAGGTATTTTGGAGATAGAATTGATGTGGTCCTTTTGATGGATTGTATATGAATGGGTCTGTGTTATGTTTTGCAGAGTGGAAGACCTTGAGGTCAAAGAAGCATGAAATGAAATCAAAAGCATCTTATGAATTATTTTCATATTGGTGGATCAATGGCTTCAAAATCTCCACGGTTTGGCATTGGAAATACTTGAATGGTCACTTGAATGAATAATGGCAGTGATAATAGAGCTACATTTTGAAATCCTAATTGAAAGTGAAAATAAGTTCTGGAAATAAGCAAGAACATTAAAAAAAAATGGTTGCTAAATATACAGTGATAATAATTATAGGTGAAGTGTTCAAGAAGTTTAACAGAGTAAGAAAGAAGAATATTATCATGGTAGGTAGATGGGACAAAACCTAAGGTCTATGTTTCTCAACTTTTTTATATTCGAACTTTTTCTGCACTAGCCTCTTCAAGTGTAACTCAATGTATATGTAATATATATGTATATATACACACATTATATAATATTCATATATCTAAATGAATGTTGTTATAATAATGTCTATCACACAGAACACTGAACTAGAAGGTCATATCATAAAACATACACTGAGGTACAACTAGATACATGTCAGAATAGGAATATTGAAATATAAAGCAAAATTTAAACAAAATAAGCTTCATCTTAGACCATGATTAAAGTATAAAGCTAATTGAATAAGGTACTTATTGGATGTGTCCTTTGATACTGTGAATTATTTTAATGCTGGGCAAGTGTTATATCATAATCAGTATTGTACTAGTAAATACCGTATTTCAAGCTATCAACATGACTTCATTGAAGGCAGAGTTGGGAGGCCATGGACACAATTGGCTATTGCAGGAGCCAACTCCAGTACATCATTGGTTGTAATTACAGTTAACTATTTTAGTGCTACTTTGAATCTCTTAGTATCTTAAAATCGTTAGCCAGATATTCTGGCATTCAGGAAGTTACAAATGTGAATTGTATCAAAGCCAGTAGTCCTTCATAAGCATTTTTTTTAAATACAGAAAGTTTATAAATAGAAGCACAATAAGTAGAAAATCTTGAAGAAATAAAAATGAGTTAAGGGAAATGATTAAGCCCCATCCAGGAGAAAGAAAAGAAGTACAGACGGAGAATGACTTTGCCTTGAACACAGAGAGAGGGGTGTTTTGTCCTTTGAGGCCAGAAGTGAAATAATAATAATGGGTATGAATTTATATGTATGATGGGAAATTGAGGGATTCCATGCCTAACAGGTTTTTTTGTTTTTGTTTTTTTGGGTTTTTTTCCATGAAACATAAAACAAGGTCATCAGCTACCAGGGTTGGAGGTGACTATGGCCTATTTCTCCAATTTTATCAACCAACATTGTCCCAATTGTTCTTGTTAATCACATACTAGCTTTTATTTGCTAAAATTAATTGTAACTTCTCTGCTTGAAAACCCTTCATTCTATTCCTTAGTCAAGAATCACCGTCCCTTCCATCTCTGTTGGGCTAACATCTGCTCAGTGTTTGGTTCCAACTTAAATATTATCTCCTCAAAGAAGCATTCTGTGGCTTCCCTTCCGAATTAAATTTATCTATTATATTATATAATACATTATAAAATTTTACACTACTTATTTATTTACTAATTTTTATTTATTTCTGCCTTCATTTTATTACTTTTCTACATAAGGGAAATGGTGAGATCAAGCTTCAAGTATTATCTTGGATATTATTTTCTCCTCAGTGTCCGAACTTAACTAATATTTATTGAATGAATAAGTGAGTAAATAAATGAATGGATAAATAACAAAATTAATGATCAAGACTACATGGTATGATTTAGAGCATTAACTGAGAGTATTAAAAATAGGAAGCTTATGAAGAGCAAGAAACAAAATCTCATTGGTAATTCTTACAAAGAAGTGTCACTATAAATAAGGTAGATGTGTTAATATGTTTGACAATTCAGTACTTTTACAATACTTATTCCTATGCACTTTCAGACTTTTCTGGAATTTGTGATTATAAAAAAGAGAGGAAGGAAATTTAACTTTGGGTGGTAAACACACAATGCAATGATGTATTATTGTACACTTGAAATCTATCTGATTTTATTAACCAGTGTCACCCTAATAATTTTAACAAAAAAAATAAATGTAAAAAAGGGAGGATTTATAGAACTCCTTAAAACCAGCTCCCAAAGATATCCATGAAAGATAGACACTAGAGAGTCCATCTCAGGGCCTGTGATGGATTGGATCCTCTTAAAATCCAGACATATTAGAAGTACAAAGGAAAAATGATAAATAGAACACATATAAACAGGAATCTCATAGTTTATCTCAAATATTTTTTCTGACTTTTTTAAGCTCATTAGACAATGGCAAATAGAATAAAGATGCAGAAAAGGAAGACAGTGGTGGGAAGAATGAAGAAGAAGATATGATTTGGATACTGTAACCAAGAAATTGAATGAACAGTCTATGCTCTATTCTCATTTTTATAAATGAAAGAAAAACAATATAAATTAAAAGTGATGGTGATGATGATGATGATGGTGGTGGTGATGATGCTGATGGTGATAATGATGATAATGATGGCGATGGAGATGACGATGATAAAAGTTAACCCTATATAGTACTCACTGCTTGCTACGCACTGTTATAAGTGCATTTAATTTTAGTAATCCATTTAAGTTTCACAATACTATGAGTTAAGTACTACTATTAGCCTCATTTGACAGAGGAAACTGGATTATTAATTTTGTGTAATTATTAGAATTAGTTTATCTAGAGTAAAATAAATAAATAAAATTTTGACTAAGCCAATCTTTGAATCTTGAGCATTTTTTAAATGGCCAAAATGTTAGTTAATTTAAGTAAAAATAGGTCATATATAATAAAATTGAAGTGCATGCCAATTTTCTTTACACAGAATGTCATGCAATCTTATTTTGTAAGGAGCATAAGTGTTAAAACACCACACCTCTATGCTCTCAGAGAAAATGTTATTTAACCTTCCAAATCAATGTCAAAGCTTTCTGTAGTAATAGGCATTGACATGTGTTTCCTGTAAATTTTTGTAAAATCAAAGAATCTTAGAACCTGAGATAATTCCACTTTATAAGGTTTTAAAGGTTAAAGCCATAGAATGACTTGAGTATTTATAAGAGTAAAAGAGTGTTTTCTGAAGCAAAGAAATCACTGTAAGTTATTCAAAGGTTTCCTCTTCCTCAAGCTAGCTTCCGTAATTGGATTTCATAATGTATCTGTGGGTATTGAAGTAACTGATAGGAGCAGAGAAGAACCAACGCCACTTTTTATATTCATCTTGAAATATGTGCTCCATTTTATTATGTCACTTAAAAAAATTTCTTAACAGAATTAAATACTAAATAGGTAAACTACGATATCTTGCAGATTATTACGTACAACAATGTAAAAGAAACTACATGAACACCCTTATGAAGTAAACTGTATGAACTGAAGCAGTATTTACCACTTAACCAGTGATTATTTATGACATTTTATTTATAATTATTCTATACTTTTAACAATTGCTTTTATAGAATCGAGGTCACCATTAGACAAGGCAAACACCATATTTTATAAAACATTAAATTCTTTTTAAAAATTCCGAATTTTTAAATTTAATCTATCTTTACCTATATTACCTGCTAGCTAGTGAACAACACACTAGTTATCATGAGATATAAGAACTGGATAAACAATTATAAGATTAAGCTGAAACATTTTTAGAATCAGATTGACTATCTTAGTGTTTTATCTATCAAAATCAGAATAACAGGGGAAATATCCAGATTTTTTTATGGCAAAATATTGACTTTTACATCAAGGATATAATCTAGTGTAAAGGGGTAGTTTAACTCAGTAGAAAGAGTACATTCATAGAAAGAGATTCTCCTTAATAAATTTAATAAAATAATAGTTGACTTTATTTCTTAAATGGAGAGAGATAGGTTAAATTGACAAAAAGTGATATAAAAGTCAAAGGAAATAAACCTTTAAAACTACTGCTGATACTGCTTATTTTTAATTGCGAATAGTCAAGAGGCTTGCAAGGGTCTTACAATGCAGCGTTAATTCATATGCCCAGCTGCCCATTAGAACCACCTTCTTAACCTCTGATGGAGTGTTTGGGGCTACTAGAATTTGAATTAGAGAATAATGTGTTATCTAGTTGGTGATTTGAGTAGGTCTAGAAACAATTGTTCATTGTCATTGAGAAAATGTTGCTATGCAATGCACTTATACGTTGCTTGTTAGGAGGTAAATCAGAAGAAGAGTACATTCATAGCCTGCTCATACTGGGTCAAGTGGAGAGTAAAATCTAAATAATAGACTGGTAAATGTCTCTATGTCCTTGTTACTCTGAAAACTCCAGAGAGGTCATGATTATTTACAGTGGTTTTCTTATAATACTGAATCTCACTAAACATCCCTATGCCACATAATCAATTATGTTTCTTAAAGATTAAATTTTCACAGTTCATGATTTATCAAATAAATTTCACTAGATTCAAAGTGTTAATTAATAATTATAGTAGTATTACCAGTTAGATAAACACATTTTTAAAAACCTTAAAATGTTAAATACTTGCTATAAATATTTAAAAGGAACAGACTGAAGACTGACTATAAAGCTGAAGAACTATATGAGAAGCCTTTTCAAAGATCATTTGATATTTACAAGCTGTTACTATACAATAAACATGGTTTGCTGTCTCATGTGTAAGAAAATTGTGAATGTGGTGCAATATTATAAGGGCTAATATTTGTAATTTAAAATTTACAGAGTTGAGTCATTGACATTTAATATATTTTCAAAATGTTTTGAAGTGAATTGAAGATCATTTCACATTTCCAAACTAAACTGTTGTATTAAATGCTTGGTTGATTTCCTCGATCACAAACGAAATAATGGAAAATTAAATAACACCTAACTTAACCAAGGTAATTAGAATAAGCTGAATTATTTTACATTATGAAAGAAACAATCTTAAGTTAAGTCACTATATGATGATCTAAAAAATATCAATTTTAAAAGATAATTAAGGAACATTAAAATTTAAAGACATTAAACGTTGACCAGAGAATGTCTTAGGTTGTTATCAAACATACAAAGACAATGAAATAAATGTATTTTTTCCCCTCTTTAATTACTCTCCCCTCCCGGCCACTTCCACCCCTGCCCTATGGATGTTGCCGTTTCTCCTTAAGAATTAGATTTCTAAAGGCGGGGCGTCTCCTCCCACACGCTTGCCTCATGCACCTGGGGCCTGGCACCCCCTGCTCGCTGGGGAGTCTGGCGCACCCGGGGCCTGGCACATACGGGGTCCTGGCACACGCATATTAAATAATATCAAAAAGAACCAGGGGCTCCTATGGAATAAAAGCTAGCATTTAATAGTTGCTCGTCCTATTTGTGCGTTAAATCCCAAGATCTTCCCCAAGAGATAGAATCAGAGAACGGAGTTGACATAGATTTAAATTTGATGCAGAGATTAAACTAGAAAATCTTTTCGGCATACCATAAGGAACATGAACTTGGTTCTTAACAGGGAAAAGTAAAAGTATTTAAGCATTAACCAGGGAATAAGCTTATTAGAGAAAGAAACTCTAAAGCTCAATGTTCTATAAGGTTCTTGTGCTCTTGTAAAAATTCGAGAGCTATAAACTTGAATTTCTTGAGATAAAGCACTATTAAAAAATACTTAAAATACAAGTCAAATATAATTGTAACCCTAGAGGTTCCGTAATAAAAATTTTTTTAAAGTCCACTAGTTTATTGTTCATGTCCATGAGTCTCTGTTTGAAGTAATATATCTGTAAGAAAACATCACCAGAACTTGCTCAAACACACAAAAAAAGACTTGAACAATCTTGTTCAAGATTCCAACCATTAATTTAAAAATTATAATAATAGTTGGTCACAATGGTTAGAAGGAAATGATATGAAACTCGAGAGTACCACTTTGAGTTTAAGCTAAGCTCAAGAGGTTTGGGTAGGGATTTGTAACATATTTAGAGAACCAGAATGCCTGCAACAGAATATATAAGCCAATTTAAGATCTGTGAGAGATTTTATAAAAAAAGGAGTAACAGAGACTAGAAATTTGATGGAAGAAGTCAAGAATCAAAGAATATGTTTTTTGAACATTGTATTTCCTATATCCAGATCTTGAATATATAAAAGTTACTAAAACATAAATTATGCAAAATACTTAATTAGAAATAAAACTATAATTTAAATATTCTAATTTTATATTTGTCCATAAAATATAAATAAATATGGGAATTATTATACATAGAGTTCTTTTCTCAGAATGTGTCAATTCAGATACTTACAGGTATGCAGTTAAGAACTTTTTTTTTTGGCTTAAAACAACAGAAATTTATTCTCTCACAGTTCTGAAGGCCAGAAGTCCCAAATCGAGGTGTCAGCAGGCTTTCTTGGGAGGCTCTGGGAGAAAATTCCATTCCTTGTCTTTTCTATCTTCTGGTGGCTAACATTATTCTTTGGTGTCCTTTGGCTTGTAGCCACATCTACTTTTGTCTTCACATCAGCTTCTGCTCTGTGTGTGTTATTTCCCTAAGCCTGTCTTTTATAAGGACACTTGTGATGGGTTTAGGGTCCACCTGAATAATACAAGATAATTTCTTTTTCTTTTTTTAAATTTTATTTATTTATTTATTTTATGGTGACGTTGGTTAATGAAATCTAATAAGTTTCAGTTGTATACTTTAACAGTAAGGCATATATATATATATTTAGACTGTGTTCACCTCCCATAGTTAGATTTCTTTCTGTAACCACATATTTAAGCCCCTTTACCCCTACCCTCTGATAACCACTAGTTTATTGTTCATGTCCATGAGTCTCTGTTTGAAATAATATATTTGTAAGAAAACATCACTAGAACTTGCTCAAACACACAAAAAAAGACTGTGAATAATTGCCTGCTGCTAGATACCTATTGTTACGCACTAAATTATGTCTCTTCCAATATTTATATGTTGAAACTCTAATCACCAGTACCTCAGAATATGACTGTATAAGGAGATAGGGCTTTTATAGAAGTGATTGAGTTAAAATGAGGTCATTAAGGTGGATCCTTTTCTGGTCTGACTGGCGCCCTTATCAGAAGAAGACATTTGGACAGACAAAAGATACCAGGTATGCATGCACACAGAAGAAATATCAGGTAAGATTACGACAAGAAGCATCCATCTATAAGCCAAGCAGATAGGCCTCAGAAGAACCAAACTTGCTGTCTGTCGTCTATGTTGAACTTCGGCCTTCCAAACTGTGAAAAAAATAAATTTCTGTTGTTTAGCCACCTAGTCTACAGCATTTTGTTATGGCAGCTCTAGCAAACTAATACACCACACCAATGCGCAGTTAATTCTTGTTATTCGCAGAAAGTATGTTCTATAAAATTTCTGCAAACACTAAATTAGTGAACACTTAACCATTAGTCTTAAAAGAAATACAGAGTTTGGTTTCTGCAAGCCTTTGGTCACTATAATTTTCATATAATGATCAATATATAACATTATTTTTTACATATGTTTCTGTTTAAATGAACTTAACAATATTATTGTTGATTCATTAACATTAAACTCATGACCCACAACACTATAACTCATGCCTGAACAAACCGTCTTTAACACATGTATTATCTCCAAAAGGCACATCACGCCATCCTGCACTTAGGAACATTAGGCAGCACTTCAGCACCATGGTTGGGGGTAATTTTAAATAGTGAAATCACACAAAAATATGTACATAATTATGAAAAATGTGGCACTAAATAGACCATAAAAAGGACACTCACTTGTTTACAGAATGATAGCTGAAACAAGAATGCACAGGCTGACCTTTTATAATCTCTTCTCTGTTACCTTTTCTAATGAAAGCCGATAGAAATAGGGGAATCTGCTCACTAAATTTTAATCCAGTCTCCTGCTGATCATTGTTACTGACTTTTATTTTATCCAACTGCATCAGTGACTATTCTAAATATTTTCAAGAGATCAAAATAGGGCCAACCCTCTTTAAACATTGAGAAATTCTTAGTCAATTATAAACACAGTTTTAACATTTAAGAAAGAGAAAATGTCCTAAGAAACTTGAGATTCTTTAAAAATTATCTAAATGAATACCTGAAAATAACATATTTAGTTTCTTTTCATATTAGTGAAAGAAATAAAATATAAAGATTTTACGTCTATATCTAAAAATGAAGCTGTAAAAAATGTTTTTTGCCTCTATTTAAAGTAAAATCTACATAATGAACACCAATAAGTTTATATTTTACATTTGGTCTTGCTTTTTTTGCAAGGGTGATTAACTATGGGAAGAGTTTCAACTTGGATAATAAAAAGAAAATCACAATAATGTTAAAAAATGTACCTTTACCTTGAACACATAAGAATTAAAAATATATCCATGAATGGCATAATTATAGCAAAACAAGTAAATTTATATTTGGTCAGTAGACTTGCAAATAGAAATAAAATTTTTGGAAAATATTTTCATAATATATTTTAAGACCTACAAATTGTCAATAACCTTTAAACAAGGAATTTATTAAGAAAAGGGTCACAAACATAATAAACAGCAAAATGTTGGAAATAGGTCAAAAGTCCAAAAGCAGAAGAAAGAGTTGTTAATTCCTAATACATTTGCAGAATGAATCAGACAGTCATTAACATAATAAATATAAGGATTATATTTGAGTATGATTTTTTTAACTTGTGGATATTGGGACTAGAGCTTGCTCAGACACACAACTTGTGGATATTGGGACTAGAACTGTATAAGGAACAAAGCAATGTAAAGTATCTCCACTTTCTTAAGTGAGCCTCAAATCAATAAATCCAGACATCCTTCCACAATTCTCATTTTATAGTATGTATGAAACTTGTCTCTTTTGAATGTCATGTCTGCCTTCTTACTACTATGGTTAGGCCATACATTTTACCTCAACTTTTCTGGTAGCCAAATGGTGTTGATTCAGTGGACTAAAAACTCAAAAGTAGCATTAACTTTCTAACACAAGGTTTTAGGTCCCAGAAATGCTTGTCCCATATATCCTCATAATGAAAGCTAATGTAATCAGTGAATAGTGAATTATATGCTATGTAGCAATATAATAACTCTAAATAATAATATTTGGGATCATCTCTACCACTCTTATTAGTACCTGGCTTTTTCAAGCCAAATTGATACATTTCATTGCATTGAGGACAATTAGGTTTGCTTTGGAGGGAGCATAGAGAAAAGAAAAGCTAGTGTTCCTTTTTTGTTTTATGTCTTTCAAATTGAATTTTTAAAATCAAAAAGAAAGCACTAAGTAGTAGGTTATAACAAAATATTCCACAACTACAGAAGAATGAAAATAATAGAGGATGTCACAACCACTGAGGCTATAGTGTAGAGAAGGGTGGAGATCGTACTTGAAATTATAGCAGGTAGAGAATAGGTGGTGTGTTGTTTGTCCTTTTTTGTTTTTGACACATGCAGGTCAGTGGTTATATTAAAGGGAACTTCCAAGACTTGTCCTTGAGTAGAACTTGAATGTGATAAAACTCTCGCTCTACTGTGAATGAAGATATTTTAAAGTAAGAAATTTCACACCCTGAACAAGCCCATTTCTGTTTGATCTCGGAAGCTAAGCAGGGTCGAGCCTGATTAGTACTTGGATGGGAGACCTGGTAAGAAGACCAAGTGCTGTAGGCATAAAAAAATAAAAAAAAAATAAGGGATTGTAAGCCGACAAGGTCCTTGCAATCTGTGAGGTCAACCAAGGGTTGCCTCGCCTAAAAAAAAATAATGAAAAGAAAGAAAAGAAAGAAAGGAAGGAAGGAAGGAAGGAAGGAAAAAAGGAAGAAAGGAAGAAAGAAATGAAGAAAAGGAAAGAAGGAAGGAAGGAAGGAAGGAAGAAATTTCATAGACTTCTTATTATGTTCTCCGCTGATGATTAATCATAGCAAAGCACAATTACTTGGTGATGAGGGACAAGATTGCATTAATGTGGTGGAGACTATACCCTATTGGATGAATTAGCTTAACTCAGGAATGATCCTTGGAGCATCTAAAGGAATTATTCATTCTATATGTTTGTCCCTATTGTCCCTAGAAATCTAAAAAAAAGTGCTATTTTTACTCATGATTTAATTTAAATAACTGCTAATTATGGTGCAATATTAATATAAAAATTTAGAAATTATTATAGAACAAATAGAAAAAAGTGAGCCCAATTCCAAGGTCTATTTATACAACTATTTATTGCTGCCACCTAGGGGGCGGACAAAGTAATAGGCCAAAAAAAAGGGAGGGAGAAGGATAAAGTCCGCACTCCCCTAACAGTGCACCTCAAGGCCCCTTTGGAATTATAGTTGTGGGGTAAAAGATTTATCTATAAAATGGGTTTCAGAATGCCCGAATGTCGCTTGGAAATCAGAATGGAGGCTGGTAAGGGCAGTTAAGCAGGCTATTCAAAGTCCACTCTTGCCAAAGGAGGATAAATATGTAGATTTCTGCTTTCAATTGTTTATAAAAATGATTAATTAATCCACTTCACCTTCAATTTTGTTATTTCAGATGTCTGTTGACTATTTTTTTCAAATATTTATCCTCACTACTGCTAAAAAATGATTAAAGAAGATAATTTATGTAATAGAAACAAACTTTATTTTGCCTAGTTTCCAAATAGCTTCTCTCCATTTATTTTCCCTTGCTCTGATAAGAATTACTAAGAGAATACCAGGTAGAACATTTACATCTCAACGGCACTGGGACAGAATGCAACTTCCTCCAAGAAAAATTTTTGTTTCCCAAATGTAAAATTTTACAATACCTACAAGCCTTTTGAGATGAATAGGGGAGGCTTAGAGATTGATAAAAAGGATAGGTGGGCTTTTTATGTGAAGACTCACTTTGTAAGACCGGTTGTACAAGTTGTCTTTATTTTGTAGGACATTTTTTTTTTTAATTGATTCCTCAAAGAATTGAGTTGCAACCTGAATGAGATCAAGGTACTGCCCACCCATCCAATGACATTATTTTCAGTCTGTTACTTTATATCAGGAAGAAAATCTTTAACTAAGATAAAAATCAAAACATTCCTGTATTCTAGATTTAGAGTTGTGTGTCTCTGGAACATTTTTTCTTTCCCTCTAGGTATATGGTTTCATTTAATTTAGGAGAGAAGTCCAAAAATAAAACTTTTTAACAGGCTCTGAATATCAGCTTCCAATTTAGCCAACCTCTAAATACAAAGCTATTTAAACAAAAAAGTCTTTCAATATCTTGTCAGGTTTTAGCAAAGAAAAATGGTAAATATTCTTGGTAGTTCTGAACAACCACCTGGACACAAGAGACATCTTCAAAGATGGTGCAGAAGACACTACCCTCCCAAGTTCCAGAGCCTCTCCCAAAGATAGCCGGAAGAAAGAAAGGCTCAGATGCCTGGAAAGAGGGCAGCAGTCAGTAGGACCTGAGCTGCAAATGCAATACAGAGCTCAGTTATGTTTGGACATATTTTTGAAGCTCCCAATGTGATAATTGCCAAACCCAGTTCTTAGTACACAAGAAAAAGACAAACAAGAAAGCAATAATTGTCTCTGGGAGAGAAAGGATCAATAACAAACAGATCTAAATTTCCCACATGCCCCAGTGGTTTACTTCCAGGCTTTGTGAGTCTCCTCACAGCTGCCACAGATTGTGGACTTTAAAATTTATTTTTTCTTTTTTTTTTGAGTCCCCTAGTGGCTGCCACCCATTGCACACCCCCAGCATAACTATCTAGGAACCTTTCTGGGACCCTAGAACCTTTCTGGAAACTTTAACAAACCCCAAAACTCTTCTGGTAATTTAAATTAACCCCATAACTTTTCGGGGGCCCCAAAACCTTTCTGAAAACTATCTGTCTACCTATCTACCTATTATCTATCTTTAAGTTTATTTGGGTTGAAGAGCTACATGCAAAGAAGCAGAGCTCAAATCCTAGAGTGACTTACACACAGACCTTGGTAAAGATTAGTGGAAGAGTAAAATCAAAGGGCTCATTTAATGCCTCACCTGTGCATCTTGCTCATTAGTCCATTATCAGTAAGCTTCAAACCCTATTTTTTTGTGGCCAAAAACTGTTTAAAAATTATTAAAGAAGGCAATTTAGGTGATATAATCAAACTTTATTGAACAGTTCAGGGAGTAGACAGTTTCAGGGAACTGTAAAATGGGATAAAAGACAAGAGGCTTTTATAGGACAAAGAGTAAAGAATAAAGACTAGCCTCATAGAACATATCTGATTGGCTGGAGCCACATAATCAATATTGTTTTCAAACTTGTTTGGGGTAAGAAGACCCAGAGTTGGCTTGGCATTGGGGATTGGCTGACCAGATAGCCTTTATATCCGGTCAAGCGGGACATTTACAGGGATAGGAATGTTATCTAACTTTTGGTTTGCTGATGTGGCACCTGAGGCAGGAGCAGCTTTATCTGGGTCCTAGAAATTTACTTCAACACCACTTATCTTATTGGTCAATGTCACAAAAAATAAGAATGCTAAATTCAGTTGTGGTTCCTTGTTTAGATACTTATAAAATATGCTTCTAATTAACGAAATAGAAAAAGAAGTATCTCTTGTAACAGAAACATGTCCAGCCAAAATAAAGGTTTTCTGTTAATGTGACATAGATGTAAGTTCACCTGGCAGCAGTATAATCTTGGTCACATAAGGAGACAGCTTTAGATTGTTTCTTAGGCTTTTAAAATTTGGAAAACTTGTCAATTTCCAAAGTTATTTTCACAAATATTTCTCACAAATAAGATTTTGGAAATTGTTGAATAACACTATGTTCGGGATTACACGGAGTTAAATATTAGTAATATGGTACTACATGTTGCCAGTTATGACTACTATAATGAGTCCTGGTGATTTGGATGACAGTATTTTATGCAAGTTTCAAAGCCCAGTATACCTGTTTTCCTAAATAGAAGACCACTCATCCTCAACATCTATAACATATAAATGCTACTAATTGCCAGATAGGGTATGCTGGTGTACTCCGCATTTGTATGATCAACAGACTAGCTGACATTTCTTCTTTGAATCCTCACACTGAAATATTGACAATAAACTCAACAGGCCCACAAACTAAGTTTTGATTTCTCTCCTTGTCTATCTCTTCAACTTCTAATTCATTTCAGTAAATAGTAGCACTATTCACTCTACTACTTCAGGAACCTAAAGAGTATTCAGGCTTTTCCTCTCTTTTTACTTACCACATTAACCAGTAAGTTAGACATTTTTTACAACCTCAGGATATCGCTACACTTCATTACTAGCATCCTGGTTACATTCATTGTTATTTCTTACCTGGACTATGGTAATGGCTTTATAATTTATTGCCCACATCTGCTCTTGGCCCTAGTCTAATTATTCTCCACATATATTAAAAAAGAGTAGTTTTTCCCCAAAGATTATTCACCATGCCGTGTATATGCAAGCTTGTGATTCATATCATTCTCCTTTCCTGTTGGTTCCTCATCATTTAGCTCTCAACTCAAGTGTCACCTCTTCTGAGATGCCTTCTTGATCTCTCTCAGTGGGTCATATCTCTCCATTAGCTCTTTTAGCACCAATCATCAATCTTTCAGAGAAATGCTAATATTACCATTTTATATTGACTGCATGATTACTTAATTGATATTTATCTTTTCCATTAGATCAAGCTCACAAGAGCAGGGCCATGTCAATTTTTCATATTTTACCTCAATTCTAAGAGCATTTAGGTCTCAATGGATGTTCTAAAAATGTATTAAATTAATAAGAATACACTAAGTTCTCACTTAATGTAGTCTGTAGGTTATTGGAAACTGTGACTTTAAGCAAAATTACATTCAAGGAAATCAATTTTAACTAGACTAATTGATATAAACAAGAGTTAAATTCTTAAATTCGTGTTTCTAGTCACAAAAACATCACCAAATTTCTAAATAAAGACTCCAAACACTTCTAATGTTAAACATTGAAATAAATATGAGCTATACATACATTTAAGAGACATTAATAAAAATAAGCAAAATTATTCCTTTCCAAACAACTTATTCCAGTTCCAGGTCATGTTTGCTGGAGCCTCTGCCAGCAACTCGGGGAACAAGGAGGGACCTTCCCTGGACAGGACACCTTTCCTTGTTATTGGAGGATCTGTTGTATATCACTTATTTAAGGGCCCAAAGATTTGGCAATTATCTAACCTTTGCATATGTCTCCTTTTTATTTGTCCACTCTACACTAGTGACACTGAGCTTCTCTCACTTGCTAGAACGTTTTTCCCATCTCAGAGTATTCCAAAGTCTGTACTTCTACCTGGAATGTTCTTCCTATAGTCCTTGATATAAGTGGCTTCTTCTCATTCTTCAATGGTAGCTTAAATATCACTTTCTCACAGCTTCATCACCTGACCTCCTATATGAGTTGGTTCCACTTCCTTGCTAAGTTATTGATATATATTTTGTCACCTAGTTTATTACAATTATAATTCATATTTACATGTTACTCATGTCTTATTGCCTCCTCTCCCTTATATAAGCTCTCTATGGAGACTAAAAAAGTTTTATTCACCAACGTATACTCAGAATCTAAAATAATCCTTGGCACATAAGAATTTAATAAATATTCTAATACATAACAAATTATAATCACATGAGAACACTGTAGTCAGCTTCAAGATTTTTCTCAGTATATAAGTTAAGATCTATATTATCTCATATTTGAATAGGTAGGTCTAGGCAATAGATCACAGTTAACATGTTTTAAGTATAAATAATTTTAAAACAGGTTTTGGCAAATAATTCAGCCATGTGAAAAAGAGTACACCCATAGAATCTGCAAATTAAGCAAGGTAATTTCTGGTGAACTTTTCAGCATAAGTTGGAAGTATGGGGAGAGTGCAAGTTTATATAACTGAATATGGTATGTTGCTGTATAGGGCTTTTTAGCTATAAACCAGTTCTTATTTTGAGAAATGGTGTTTGTCCACAACAGTTTATCTGAGGCCTTTCTTTCTGGCATGATTTATATGTTGTTACCTGCTATTCTTTAAATCCATTTGGAATCAGAATATTCCTTTTCAGAGTATGTGCTGTGGATTGAGACATACTTGGGTTCTAATCCCATTTCTGTACTAATAATAGTTGTGTAAATTTGGACAATTTGTTCAACATTTCAATTTAAAATGAAGAAAAAATATTTAACTCTTCTGAAAATTAGGTAACATTACTTATAGGATTTTTATCATCACATCCAATTTATAGCCATAAACTAGTGTCACCTGCATATAGAACTGATATATTGCTTCTGTATAAGATCCAGGTGGAAAAGTACTAGACAGTGGATCAGCTGAGCCGTTTCCTGGAATGTTAATCTACAAATGGAACTAGGATTTCTCTAGAATTCTAAATATTACTGAAAATATAGAAGATTGAATTTATCAGAACACATCTCAGATCTCCTTTCTATGTGCCAGGCAAGGTTATAAGCTTTTCTCCTATATTCTATTGCTTAAACTCTTCTGCACAATGAATACAAATGGGACACATGCTTTGCTTAGTCATCTGAGACATACTGAAGAGCCTTCTAAATAAACTGCTCAGCAAAGTGCAAAGTTTTATTGGAGTCGAGTACTGAATGAAGTTTATGGCAAAAGGTATGAAGTTTAGGGCAAAAGGGGAATTTCTAGGGCCAACATACTAAGAGAGTATTAATATCAGTGGTCCTACTCTGACCTCTTCTGTGTTGCTTGGTCTTTTTCCAATGAAAAAAGAGTACACACATAGAATACCCAAATGTTGGATGAACATTTAAATAATTATGTTTAATGGGGGTAACTTTATTTCTAATACACTTTCATTACTTGGTACACTTTTAAATGCAAGCATCTGACTAACTTGTAAAATTCTGTTAGCAAATTATTAAAAGCAAACCTTTAAAAGAAGTTTAATGGATTATATCCTTTTTTTAAATCAACTGAAAATTATTAGAGAATTTATCAAATAAACATTTATACCAACCATGACTTTTAGAGTAATAATGAAATGTAGGTCATTCATAAATACCAATAGTGGATTTTGGAATTGAGTTTATTAAACTTAGTTTGCAAATGATGCCTATCCATTGAGAATTCAACAAAAGTCAGAAACACTCTCATTTTAGAGTTATCTGCCTAGGTTTAAACAATTAAACAATTATCAGAATAGTAGCTAATCCGTTCTTTATGCAAAATACTGGTCTGCAAATCTTTAATTAGCAATATAGTCAAAAAGAAAATTAATAACAGTAGAGAGAACATATATTAAGAATACAGATTTATGATTTGGGGAAATCAAAAAATTGTATAACAATCTTATCCTAAAGTAAGAAAATCTAAAAAGGTTTTTATCTGTAGAATAGTTTTTCAAAATTATTGCAAAATATATTTAAATCTTATCAAAATTTAAAAAATTATTAAACAGAATTTTTTTCAAAGTGAAGCATTTATCTATGATGAATGCTATTCATTTATTTTAAATATTACTGAATTTAAAACTATTTACATTTATTTTAATGTGATAGTGGGAAAGTAGATTGATATAACTTTATATAATGCCCTATTAGAAGAAAAAAATTGGCTTTTCTAAATTTAAAATTTATAATATCTCATAAATAAATAATGAGGAAATAGTGTTTTACTGCTTCAGACATAAAGCTTAGCAATAAATTAAATAATAATGCAATAATAATAATGCTATCAATATTTGTGGACCACCTCTACATTAGCCCCTCCCTCACTAACCCCCTTTGGGGCCTCTGGTCTCCCCATCCTGCATCTTCAAGCTGAGAGGTCATCCCCTTATCCACCTTGCTCCCAGTCTCCCCTCTGCTGAGACAACTAGCTTCTTGGAGGAAGCCCTGAGCTGCACCACCCACATTGGGCTGTGTTATCATTGTCTGTTCACAGCAGTCTCTTATCTGCAGTTTCTATTACCTACGGTCAACTGCAGTCCAAAATATTAAATAGAACATTCCAGAAATAAGCAATTCATGTTTTAAATTACACACTATTCTTATTAGCTTGATGAAATCTCTAGAGTTCAGCTCCATCCTGCCCTGGACACGACTCTTCCCTTTGTCCAACATGCCCATTCTGTAGATGTTTTCAGCTCATTAGTCACTGAGTAGTTGCTTCTATGAGGTCGATTGTCATAGTATCACAGTGCTGGTGTTCAAGCGATCCTTATTTTACATAATAATGATCCCAAAGCACAAGAGGAGTGATGCTGGCCATTTGGATATGCCAAAGAGAAGCTTCCTTTAAATGAAAAGGTGAAAATCCTTGCCTCAATAAGGCATTTTGTCATCTCCAGAGAAAAGGTGAGTACAGAACAATAAGATATTTTAATCATAGGATATTGTTAAAATTGTTCTATTTTATTATTAGTTATTGTTGTTAACCTCTTACGGTGCTTAATGTATAAATTTTATCATAGATATGTATATATAGTTAAAACATACTATACATAGGATTCAGTACTATTTGTGGTTTCAGGCATCCCATAGACGTCTGGGAATGGATTTCTGGTGAATAAGGGGGACTACTGTACTCTGAAATGAGAGATTATTATTATTTCTTTTAAATTAAAGGGGGTGGACCGTGTCTAATCCCCTCCCAGGTATCCCTGACTCCTTTCAACTGCCACCTGAGTATGGCCCAGCTTGGCGCTGATGTGCTTTTTGTTCAGCTGTAGTAGACACCTTAATCTCATAATCACTTTCTGATACGTTCATACTCTTGTCACCAGCAAAAAAAAAGAAAAAAAAAACCCCACAAGATTTAGAAGTAAATTAAATAATGATATAATAATTATAATGATATCAACATTTGTGGATTTCTTCTATATTATTCACTGTAATAAGAGTTTTTCTTCTACTCCATGTGTAAGTGAATCTGCACAAAAATAGAGAAAGGTATTTCTCAATGATAAATTAGGAAGCTGAATGTTGTATAGTTTGAATAACTTAACAACAACAATATAGCTAGTATGTGACTGAGATAAATTATTAACCATTGTTTTGCCTAGGGCTTATCTCGACATTAGTTTGCTATATCATAATGAAAATGTATTATGTAGAGAGCATTCATTAAAATATTGTAAAATGACAAATTCTTATAGAATATATTGTTTTCTATAAATATATTGTATAGTAAATAAATTGATATGTAGTAATGCATTGTATCAAAGAAATTCTCTATAATATATGTATGTATATTATAGTATATAGTATTATAGTATTGCTAGTTCTTGTTTTCCTGGTTCACAGTATAAAGAACAAGAAGATATTCCATAAACTCAGAAAATACTTTTTAAAAATATCTTCTTGACTAAACTTGTGAAATATTTTTTAGCAAATATAGTAAAACATTATTAAACCATTTTTGGTTATTG
>NW_011888789.1:99248-118047 GCF_000151845.1 Pteropus vampyrus | reverse complement strand
ATTAGTTATTGTTGTTAACCTCTTACGGTGCTTAATGTATAAATTTTATCATAGATATGTATATATAGTTAAAACATACTATACATAGGATTCAGTACTATTTGTGGTTTCAGGCATCCCATAGACGTCTGGGAATGGATTTCTGGTGAATAAGGGGGACTACTGTACTCTGAAATGAGAGATTATTATTATTTCTTTTAAATTAAAGGGGGTGGACCGTGTCTAATCCCCTCCCAGGTATCCCTGACTCCTTTCAACTGCCACCTGAGTATGGCCCAGCTTGGCGCTGATGTGCTTTTTGTTCAGCTGTAGTAGACACCTTAATCTCATAATCACTTTCTGATACGTTCATACTCTTGTCACCAGCAAAAAAAAAGAAAAAAAAAACCCCACAAGATTTAGAAGTAAATTAAATAATGATATAATAATTATAATGATATCAACATTTGTGGATTTCTTCTATATTATTCACTGTAATAAGAGTTTTTCTTCTACTCCATGTGTAAGTGAATCTGCACAAAAATAGAGAAAGGTATTTCTCAATGATAAATTAGGAAGCTGAATGTTGTATAGTTTGAATAACTTAACAACAACAATATAGCTAGTATGTGACTGAGATAAATTATTAACCATTGTTTTGCCTAGGGCTTATCTCGACATTAGTTTGCTATATCATAATGAAAATGTATTATGTAGAGAGCATTCATTAAAATATTGTAAAATGACAAATTCTTATAGAATATATTGTTTTCTATAAATATATTGTATAGTAAATAAATTGATATGTAGTAATGCATTGTATCAAAGAAATTCTCTATAATATATGTATGTATATTATAGTATATAGTATTATAGTATTGCTAGTTCTTGTTTTCCTGGTTCACAGTATAAAGAACAAGAAGATATTCCATAAACTCAGAAAATACTTTTTAAAAATATCTTCTTGACTAAACTTGTGAAATATTTTTTAGCAAATATAGTAAAACATTATTAAACCATTTTTGGTTATTGTTACAAGGCTGTCTTAGCACATAAGTTTTGAAATAAAAATAGTCACCAAAGTCTTGCTACACGTACTTTCAGACCATTTGTTTATTTTTTGCTAGTTCTTGTTTGTTTTAATTTACAAGTAACCATCTAAGCAAACTACGGCAGGTTTATAAGATATGCATTGTAAATTAAAGTCATCATTTGAATCTCCAAATATTTAGATCAAGGAAATATTGGTTTTTGACATATACAGATAGAACAAAATTGTCTTCTTATTCTAAGCCCTGCTTTGCAAATGAGGAATGTATGCTTTAAACTGCATACAATTTTGACCTCAAAATTATAAACTGTTAACTTTAAGAGCTATAAATATAACCTCTTTATAAAACTCTTAAATAACCTCTTTAAAATGCTCAGAATTTCTAGACATTATTCAGAAAACCAATTAAAAATGTAATGAGGGGTTTGAGAGATAAAGTTGTGCTGCTAAAATTTTTGTCATAAGGAAGGGAGGTATTAGCTACAGTGAACAAACTTCACACACCCTTAGCATGATTACCTCAGAAAGCCTTTCTCTTAAATACGTAGTAAAGGAAATGCTCCATTTTCATTATATAGTTCATTTGTATTGATTCATCACTGCATTACCATTGATACATCATATTAGATTCATAGAATTATAGAAATTAGAATTGTAAAAGGCCAATCAGCCCATCTTGCTCACCTCATCAGTGAAGGATTATTTGGTGTGACTTATTCTTTAGTGTTTAGTCAAATTTTAAATGAGTTAAGCAATAGTGCTTTTGGGAAATGACTTCAATGATAAGAAAGCTTGGGGCATGCAGTTTTCATCATTATCACTAAAAAATAAATGTTTAATCATATCTTAGCCATGGAAATTTCAAAAATATGAGTCTTTGTCCCCCAGTATTTGAACTTTCCCATAAAGAACGAGGCAATGCTGTAGCATATTTAGTACTAAATACTTTTGACACAGTTAGGAATATTATCCAAGTGACCAAAGTTATGTACATTTTAAAATTATATTAATTTACTACTAGGAAAAAGTAGTTCTATTTTTAAAATATAGAAGATATTATCAAGAAACCTATTGTGTGGGAATTTAAATTCCCTTAGTTATGTTATGACTTTTCAAAAGTCTGACCTGCACAAGATCTTTCCATGACTTTTTCCTCATCCTGTTAACTAAAATAATTCCTATAACTTCATCATTTCACTTATTCATTCTGACAATTCTTTGTTTCTATCTTTGGATACAAAAAAAAAAAAGGCCACGGAATCTTCAAAATATATCAGAGCAATCACTATAGGTTAATTTTCTACAAATGACATATTCAAGAACATTTTCTTCAGTAAGATGAAAGTTGAATAAATCCCTTGATCCCTCATCAGACTCTAAGTCAGTCTACGTTGATGAATATTTTGTTACAACGATTGTGTCTGTTTCCTAGATTTAGCATTGAGTCTGAAATGGGGAAAATGAGAATTGCTCTCAAATCCAGCTGCAATCAATCATCTTGGAATATACTCTGGTCCCTATGAGTGACACAACATAATAATTAAAATCCTCTTCTGTCAGAAATTGAATAGATTCAGAAACAATTTTGATAGAAATAGACTTCTTAACTTTTAATTTTCAATTGTTCCTAATGAATTTCCATAAGCACGATTTCACTCATTTAATTCTTTATTCTTTCTTGCAGAAGTGAAACTCTTTAAGCATGGGAAATTATTATTTTTTTCCATTTTTATTTCCCTCTGCTCACACATTTCATTATATTTATATCGCATACTAGAGGTTTTGACAGAATCATGTGTTTGGGGACTCTCAGCGTCTCTCTATTACTCATATGCATCCACCTATTGGATATAAAGTAATCTTGATGTAGTTTAAAACTTAATTAGAATGTGTTCATTTCAAAATAAGTTAATTTTCACAAACTTATTTTATCTAGTATCATCATTCTCATGGTCACTCTGTCTTAAAATTTAAAAATTGTGTCTGTCACTAACCCATTTCTCCCTTACAATCAGGTGCCTCAACATTTTTATCCATTGTTCAGTGATTCTATCTCAAAATTATTCAGGTCAGTAACATCTTTCCTTATCATGTAATCTGATTTTTCCTTGTAATTTTTTTCCCTAACGCTACCTTGGAGAAATTTAAGAAAAAAACATTTCTTACTTTGGTTCAAAATAAGTTCTCTTTCACATCTAAAATATCTATAAAACCATTAAACAATTAACTTAGCAGTAACCACATCATAGTGTCTGGTCACTTTCTCCTTTCAAATTTCTAAGCTTAGGTATTCCAGAGAACTTAATATTTTGATGAACTTCAGATAAAAATAGATTTTTGTAAAACACAAAAAATCCATATGAGCCGGAGTGGTTGAGAAGTTTTAATAGAGAGTTCTGAATGCATCCTTTACCCCACAAAGTGATCAAGAAGGCCCTGAGAAAAATGAAGCAGAGGAAAATGTTCTCCAAGGGAAAATAACTAAAAAACAACTGCAAAGAAAAATGTTGTTTAATTGACACATGCGCCTAAGGATGCTCATTAGTATTCTTTAAATATTTCATTAGACTTGACTGAACAGTTAGTAAATGTGAAGGACTATGCTAAGTATTGATAGGGAACCATTTCCTTCTTTAATATTGAGTGGAGTAGATAACATTCCTTTTGAGATAGCCACTAGTTTTATGTAATAAATATTTTCTTCAAATTGTTTACATATTTAAAGAACTAAACAATAACCACCAAGAACAAAATTGTATTCCAAGAGTTTAACAACAAGATGCCTCACAAAGTAGATTGTGATTCAGTCAGAGTGATTTATGTAGACACTATATCATTGATGGTAGAAAGAGCACTAGACTAGCCATCGATAGAAATTCATGTCCCGAGTGTCTCATCTGAAAAGTCCTAATAATACACGATACTGTGGTGGGAGTAAATGAGCTTAGCTATATAGTAAATAATAGCTTGCATTAGTAAAACTTGTATATACAATAAAGAATACCTTGTAAAATGTTTAGAGTTACACAAAAGGTAGTGAACCTTGATTTATTTATTTTAATTTCAAAAGTATGTTGTTGTTTAGAGCAGTGATTCCCACCAGGGAGAGTTTTATCACCCAGAGAACATTTAGCAAAGTCTAGAAACAATTTTGGTCTTCAAAACTTGGTATATGGAGAAGATACTGGTATGTAGTGGGTAGAAGTCAAGGATTTTGTGAAATATCCTATAACACACGAGACAACCCCTTCCCCCAACATGGAATTACCTAGTCCCAGTGGCAATTCTGTCAAGGTTGAGAAAAGCTGGTTGAGAGCATTTAGGAAGTGATTCATGAGTGATATATATATATATATATATATATATATATATATATATATGAAGTATACTAATCATAAAGAATGGATATGAATTGAATAGAGAGGAAGTATTTTTAGATGCGGAGAATGAACAAGTGATAATGTAGTTTCTAAAATGAACCTGTTTCTAAAAAATGGATTGTGTAGAAAATAATAAAATAATGAGATGAAGCAGGTTTGTTGATGCAAATGTGAGAGGGTCTATAATATCAGGCTGTGATCGAAAGAATGACTATGTAGTTGATGTGGAGAAATTTAAGACTAGTAAAATTTTGAGAAATTTATATGTATAAGGGCAAACAAATATTGAAGCAAAACAAATAAACAAATGAAAAACTAGAAAGAAACAAGGAAAATAATTAGAAGACTATAATAGGTGTTTGTAATATTTGTGTTAAGGAAGACCTGGCAATGAAACTGAATAGAAGAGATAGTTGAAAATACGAAGAAATTCCAAAGGATTGTAGGAAGGATAGAGAAAAAAAATTGTTACTGGTTTACCTAAAAAATGGATATTCACTGCTTTATGCAATAGAACAATATAATCTCTATTGATTGCTAGATGAATTCCATATATCGAGATGATTTTGATGAGGAACTGAAACTCTACTCAGAGCTTCACATTTTAATAAGGTAAATAATGCATAATATCTAGACTATAATATTCAAGATACCATGAGAGCTCAGAGGAGTAAGTACACCCCATTTTAGTTTATGGTTAAAGAAGTTTTGTGAGAGAAAACAAAAATAAAACTGAATCTTGAATTAGCAAGAAGTCATCATCTCTGAGATCTCCTATAGTTAACCATCTCTAAGTCTTTACATTGCTTCCCCAGGGGTAAAACAATTTTGAATGTTCTCTCCTGTTGCAGGCTGCAGAATATTTAGGGTAGGTGCATTAATCTTTTTGTCCCTTGGCTCCTCAAACAGGCATACTATTTTTGCCTTACCTCCCAGGACCCAGACAAAACTGGAGAATAATATTCTCATATTATTCTGAAAACAATATTCTCTTGCCCGGCCATAAAAATCCTGCAGCCCTGCCCCCATGCTGCCTTCCTGAAATCATCTTGTTCTCTCTACACCCTATCCATTTCATCCACAGCTTGAAGGATTTCATCGTGGCAGTGAAAAAAAATGATGTGAGAGGCAAGAAGAAAACAGTTCTGTCACATAATATGTACTTTCAAATCTTCCTGTCTTTATGTCTTATAAGTTTTTGAAACAAAGGGCCAAAATAAGAAGGAGCATTTTCTCTCACTCTGCAACAGAGTCTCTACACCTCCAAAGACAAAAAGAGACAGTCTTTTTTGGGAGGTGCTGGCAGGAATACTGTCTGCGAATATTTCACAAATTATCTCATCCAGATACCTATAACATCAATTTGAATGAGAACTGGCGTTACTGACTTGTTTTAGGAATTCTCTCATACAGGCCAGGGGAAAGGACATTTAAAGAGTTAAACGCTTTGCTATTCCTTAGTAGGTTCTGTCAAAGAGAGTCATTTAGTATGAGTTCAAATAGTCTTTCTCAGTTTCTTTATATTACCATTTCTGTCAATCTCCTTGCCATTCTTTCAATCAGCTAAGCTAGGAATGTATCAGTCTTTCACAATTTTATTTTCTTGGTCTATTGAGTGATTTTCATGTTCTTCTGGTACTTGCCTTACAATGTATCTTTGTTTGTTATAATCCTTCCTTTTATTTTTATTTTTTTTAAATCCCTTTTTAAGATAGCATTTTATACTACGGAATGTATGTGTATGTCCTAAGTGCATTTTAATTTTTGGTCTCTCCTCCAATCCAACCTGTAAAATACCACCCATCCAACAGAGTAAATGTAACTTTAATGTTACTATATCTAAAAGTCAAAATGTTTAAAACAGTTGCTATACCATCGTGGTGTGGGTTTTGTTTTCATTTTCTTTTTCTCATTGTATAAGTGCCAACTGAACTCAAACTATTTATATTCAATACCTACTTTGTGAAATTAGGTAGAAAAATGTATAAAAATTTACTACAAGACTGTTCATAAAAAGAAATACATTTCAAGTTTTCATTTAAGCTTTTTCTTTATTCCCTTTATTATTTTACTTTTTTAAATTATCCAGAATTTTTTAGATTCTAAAATATTAATAAATCTCTAGTTTTCATAATTATCAATTCCTTTTTATTAAAAAATTGGGTATTTATTATCATAAAGCTACACAAAACTTTCAAAGATTTATGTAAAATAGAATTACGAAATGATAAGCTTGCTAGAACAACTCAAAATATAGTCATATCCTGAGCAATACAAATTATCAATCATCTGTTCATTTGAATATCTAATGAGAAAATATTTCTTCCATACATCCACCCAAAAACCAATAGGAAAAACCTCTTTGGCAAATGCCACCCTATTTTAACTCATAGTATTAAATTCCTAGGTTTGCACAACAAATTAATACAAAATTAATGTATCTTGTAAAAATAGAAATTCTATTTTTGTTCTAGAGGCTAGAATGTTTGAAATCAAGGTGTTGGCAGAGCCAATGTTTCTAGGGAAGAACACTTGCCTCTTCT
This sequence comes from Pteropus vampyrus, assembly GCF_000151845.1. Classification (NCBI taxonomy): domain Eukaryota; kingdom Metazoa; phylum Chordata; class Mammalia; order Chiroptera; family Pteropodidae; genus Pteropus; species Pteropus vampyrus. Next base: position 111,094 of record NW_011888789.1, on the reverse strand, counting down.
AGCTTCGGGCATTCCTTGGAATATACTCTGACATTCTTTGACTCATGGTGACATGACTCCAAACTTGGCCTCCATCCTCCCATGGCCTTCTCCCCAGTTACTGTCAAATCTCTCTCTCTTTTCTCATAGAAGTGTACCAGTCACTGGATTTTGAGACTTGACCTAAATTCAGCAAGCTCTCATCCTGAGGTCCTTAACTTAATTATACCTGTAAAGACCCTATTTCTGAGTAAGTTTAGATACACAGGTAGGGGGTTTAGATGTAGACACATATTTCTGAGGCAAACAATTTAGCTCAGTACGCTCATGGAGGATTAAATTTGAACTAATGGCTTTACTTTACTACTATCATCCCTCAGGTGGGATTATCCACAAAGAATATCATTGATCTCTTTTTACTATCTATTTAACTATATAATAGTTTTTACTATTATGTAAAGCCAATTATAACATAGTTCTAAGTGCACATTAGTTATGATTAGTCTTATTAATATTAATACTTTCTGTTTTATGATGGTTTCAATTTTCTATGTCATATATAGTATATAAGTGAATATAATTGTATGTATCTATAAAATAGTTTATTTTTGTAAGAGTGAGAGCAATTAAATGAATGCAATTTTTAACAATTTCTTTGGCCAAAAAGCTCTAATGAACCTTTATTTAAATAAATTTGCTACCTTAAGAAAACATTTGTAATTCCCTTTAATGACATTCCACTTCAGAAATTCTTGTTATGTTTGGGAGAATTTTTCATATCACTATCATTGCCAGGGTTAATAGATGCTAGATACTCACTTTCCCAGCCTCTCTTGAAGTGCGATGGTAGACAGGTGACTTTATGCTTCGCCAGTGAGGTCCCTCCAACACAGTCTTTGAGTTATAAACCAAGAATGGTGAGGCAGGTACTTAGCTATGGAAGTGGGGACATTTAGTTTTCAGAGGCAACAGTGGGAGTGATTATAGCAGTAGAATTCCATGTCCAAATGACCAGCAATAGAGACACAAACTGTAGTGAATCGCACTGTGGTGACATGAGTATGAGATTTGCAGCCCAGCAGTGTTTTCTGGGGTGTTATTCCTTGTGATATAGTCTTCAAGCCTGGTTATGGGCCTTCCAAAGGATTATGTGGGCTACTTGTAATTGTTTATTAGATTCTTTTTTTGTGTTGCTGGAACAAAAAATGATGATGGACTCATCAACTTAGCCGACTTAGTTCACTGACAAAAACAAATAATCCAGTGTATCAATAAGAATTAAAAAATTGACTAGAATGCATGGAGAATGGAGAGGGATCAAAATGTAGTAGCTTCTTGTAACACAAAGAGGTGAGTAAATCTCTGATTTTTTAATCAAAAACTTCATTTATATAAAACACATTTTCATAATATATAATCTATTTTTCTTCTTCCTGATATCTAAAACTTGTCTTGATATAAAAGGAATATCTTTATTTTTATAGCTTGTCAATCTATATGGAGAATAATAAGTAAAACCGTCATAAATAAAGCAAAACAAAATGTTTTTTGGTGAAAATGATTATATGGCTTAGGCATAAGAACTGATGTCATCACTGTTGTTACTTCTTTAACTCTTATAAACCATAAAATTTCCTGAAGATGTCTCCCATCCTTCATAAATATTCTATTATTTTAAAATCTTTTTCCTAATAATATAAAAAGCCAACATAAATAATTTAAAATTTTATTTAACTTCGCTATATATTCTTTTATTTTGATTCCAGTATTGTAAACAAAAATTAAGGATCTAATATGCAACATATATTAATAAACTGTGGAGAAGCAAACCAAATAAACTAATCACAATTTGACAAATCTTTTTGAAATCAATTGTCACAGTGTGTTCTGAGTTCCAAGCTATCAAGTTATAAGTAAAGTTTTGTAATATAACTGGAAACTAAAACTGGAACGTACTTGAAAACTGAATTTGTTAATTAAACATCTTTTGTATAAGAATGTGAAGCAGAAATGATGACAAATTGTCATTGCCAAAGGTGAAAAATACATTTTACATAGTTGAAAGGGTGAATATTTAAGAATAGACTTTCAGATTGAAAACATAGCTTTTATCTTTGTAATTTTGAAAATCTATGCAAATTATTTTCACAGAAATTTTGGAAATGAAATAAAAAATGACAATTATTTCAATATTAAAAGCCAGAAAATAAAATAAATGCTTAATTAAAAATTTAAAGAAAATCATTTATGTGTTAAAATCAGCAATGAAAAGTAGTGCCTTTGAATCTATCCTTACACCTATACTGTCTGAACATATAAACAAGTCCACTCTGCAACTATCTGAATCAATGACTCATTAAGACCCTTTTAAGAAGAAATTAATGTATTTTAAACTTCAACTACGTTGAAAATACATAGGCTGCTTCAACAAGCACTTAGAAAAATTTCCCCATAAACACTTATATTAACATATTTGCTGGGCACTATGTCTTTTGATATTTCAACCTTTTTCTCTTTGCCAACCAATTCTTATTATTTGATGAAGAGAAAGATTTCACAGCTCCTGCATTTGGATTTAGTTTTCTTACATTTTTCTTTTTTTCATTTTGTGAACATTGATTTTTGAAGAGGGCTAGATTAAAAAGAATGATTTGTATTCACAGTTGACATCAAACAATGCCTTCCTTAACCAAACATTTTCAAGCACAAATCTTGTCTTTTATAGATATATAAAGAGAAAAATAATGCAACTATAACAATATATATAAATAAGGGCTTTTCAATAAGAAAATCTCTAAGTTTAAAGTATAACTTCTAAATTAAAAATTTATTTATATAGAAAAGTAATTTTGGGCAATACTTTTCAACAATTTCTAAAATAAATTATAAAAAACACAAATTCTACCAATAAAAGTAATTAACATTTATTTATTAATTGATATATAAGAATATTTCATGTACTTCAAAATTATTTTAAGAAATAAGGATTGATTAATATTTTGTTTGCCCTTAAATAGTTGAGGAGAGGCAGACATGTAACAACACAGTTACAGATAAAGTGGGCAATTTTATTAAATAAATTTGTACAAGGTTGAGTCATAGCCTAAAAGGAAATGATCAATAATAACTGGATCTCAAAAAGCATGTTTTTTAACTAAGTCTCAAAAATTAATTAGTAATTTAAGAATTAAAATTTTAGGAAATGAATTTTAAGTAGAAAGAATAAGATGTGTAAAAGACACAGAAGCGTGAAATCGTATGTGTGGAACTACGGATTCTTGTTGTAATGTCAACAAATATACTACCCTGTTTCTTTGTTAATTTTTTATTGAGATAAAATTCTCATATTGTAAAACTTAGTATTTTAATCATTTTAAAATATTCAATTCAGTGACTTTTAGTATATTCACAGTGTTATGCAATTACCATTACTATCTAATTCTAGAACATTTCATTAGCTTCTAAAAGAAACTCCTTCCTGTTAACAGTTAATCCTAATTCCTCCTTCAATGACTGGCAACTAATAAACTACTTTCTGCCTCAGGTTTTATTTATTCTGGACATCATATACCTGGAATCAGGCCATTTCTTTCTGGTTTCTTTCACTTAGCATGATATTTTAAATGTCCGTTCATGTTATACTATGTATCAATACTTCCCTTTTTTTTTTTTTTTTTTTGGCTGAATAATGATCCATGTATGGTTATACCACCTTTGTTTATTCATTCATCAGATGATAAGCAATTGAATTATTTCTACTTTGGGGCTTTTGTGAAAAATGCTGTTATATACATTTGTGAACAAGTTTTCATCTGAACATATGTTTTTATTTCCCTTGGGCATATACCTAGGAGTACAATGTTGATGTCATGATACCTTGATTTTAACATTTTGAAGAGCTGACAAACTTTTTTTGCACAGAGACTGCACTACTTTACATTCTCACCAGCAATATACAAAGGTTCTTTGTTTTTCACAGCTTCTGTCACTTGTTTTATTATTATTATTCTTTTAAAATTATAGTCAACCTAGTGAGTATGAGGTGGTATTTCATAGAAGTTTGGTTTACATTTCCCTAATAACTTAAAATGTTGAGCATCTTTTATGTACTTAATGACTATTTCTATATGCTTTGGAGAAATGTCTATTCAAATTTTTGGCCCATTTTTTTAATTGGCTTGTTTATCTTTTTATTGTTGAGCTATTAGAATTCTTTCCATATTGTGGATTCTAAACCCTTATCATATATATGATTTGCAAATATCTTCTCCCATTTGGAATTGTCATTCACTTTCTTGATAGTGTCCTTCGATGCATAAGTTTTTACTTTTTATAATGTCTAATTTATCTTTGTGTGTGTGTGTGTGTGTGTGTTTGATATCATATTTAACAAACCATTACCTAATCCAAGATGACAAATATTTACACTTACATTTCTTTCTAAGAATTTTATAGATTTAGTTCTTACATTTAGCTCTTTGACCCATTTTGATTTAATTTTTATATATGGTAGAGATCAGAATTCATTCTTTTGCAGGTGGATAGTGTTGGAGAGGAAATGTTTTATTCTACCCTTCAAAGTTCTTCTGGCTGGACAAATAATCAAATTAACTTGAGACCAATTAGCAGGAGAAAAAAAAAGTTTAATAATAGGTATACCTTCTCTATACATTGGGGAGACTCAAAATCACTAACTCTCCAAAATGGCAGACACCATCACCTTAAATACCACCTTCGGCTAAAGACAAAAGATGTTGGGGGCAGAGAGTTAGTAGAGGAGGTTATTAGGAAAAACACAGTAAATTAGGGTAAGATCATTATGCAGATTTAAGTTCATACCTTCTTAAAGAGAGTGAAGACTTCGCACAGTGAAGAAAACATCCTTACTAATGGAGATTATCCTTACAAATGTAAATATCCTTTTACAAAAGATAACTTCTGCTGGGTTTTCAGAGCTTTTCCCACGTCTGCTCTTTCTTAAAATTAAGAAGACTCATATAATCATTGTCCCAAAGGGGCATATTTTGGGGAGGCATACTCTGCTCCCCTTCGATAGCCAATTGTCCTAGCACTGTTTGAAACAGTCTTGGCATACTTGTTGAAAATCAATATTTCATATATGTATGGGTATATTATTGAACTTTCTGTTTTATACCATTAGTCCATCTGTTTATCCTTATGCCAGCATCGTACTGTTTTAATTACTATACTTTTGCAGTGAATTTTAAATTTGAGAAATGTGAGTTCTCCAACGTTGTTCTTCTTTTGAAAGATTATTCCGGCTATGCAGGTCTTTTGCATTTATATTTGAATTTTGAGATCAGCTTTTTATTTTCTTCAAAATAATCGGAATTTTGATAGAAATTGCATTTGATCTGTGGATCAATTTGGTAAATATTAACAATATTGAATTTCAAATTATGAATACAAGGTGTCTTTCTATTTCTTTAGGTCTTCAATTTCAACAATATTTTTAGTGTAGAAGTCTTGCCTTTTTTTAGTGTAGTTTTAGTGTAGAAGTCTTGCATTTCTTTGTTTAAATTTATTTCTAAGTATTTTAATTTTTAAATGTCATTACGGAAAGAATTCTATCCTAATGTCATTTTTCAGTTTGTTTATTAGTAGTGTATAGAAATAAAATTGATTTTATTTATGTCCTGAAACTTAATTCATTTATCAGCTCTAATCATGTGTATATAAGCATGTGTGTATAGGGTTTTCTATGTATAAGATCTTGTTCTCTGCTATTTTTTGCTTGTTTGTTTTAGTTATTCCTTTTCAACTTGAATGTTTTTCATTTCTTTTTCTTTCCCAATTGCCCTGGCTAAAACTTGCAATACAGTGTAAAATAGAAGTGGGGAGAGAGGACACCCTTGTCTTGTTTCTTGATTTGGAAGGAAGCTTTTGGGCTTTTGACATTAGGTATTAAGTCAGCTGCAGATTTTTCAGACATGCCTTTTATCAGATTGACAAGTTTCCTTTTTTCTCTTGTTCTATTGATTGGTTTTATCACACACAAAAAATTGGATTTTGTTACATGTTTACCTGTATTTATTGAGAAGATCATTTTTTCCCCTTTTAATATAAGGTGAAACAGTTTTTGATTTTTGTATGTAATCACAACCTTGCTTTCCTGGAGTAAATATTACTTGGTCATAGTGTACAATTTATTTAACATAGTACTGGATTCTTTTTGCGAGTATCGTATGAGAATATCATATATTCATAAGAGATACAGTCTGTTGTTTTATTTTCTCATGATATCTTTACCTGGCTTTGGTCTTTGGGTAATACGGGCATCATAGAATGGGTTAAGGAATATTCCTTTCTCTCCTATTTTTTAGAAGAGATTGACAAATATCAGTGTTAATTTTTCTGTGAATATTTTGTAGACTGAAGTCTCTGTTCCACTAGCTTAGCCATCAGCTCATGATTGGACAGTTTAAGGTCTTAAACTCCAGAAACTAACAAATTTCCCCGTTTTGTTGAGGGTCAGTGTATATGTTTGGATCTACTTGTAATACTTAGCAAGGCAGTTTACAACCTTACTTTAGTTTTCACTTTCATGTTGTGCAGAGCCTGAAGATCAACCGGAGGTGAGAGTTTAAGGCCTTCTCAGAACTTTCCTGAGTTTGTGCACAGCTTTGGGGATTCACATGACCTTCTTTTTGTTTCATTTTATTTCATTTTATTGTCATGATAAACTTTAACATGAGCTCGATCATTTTAATAAATTTTTAAGTGTACATTATTTTTCACTTTAGGTATAATGCTCTATAGCAGATTTCTGGAGCTTATTCTTCTTGCTTGACTGAAAATTTATGTCTCATGATTGATAACTCCTCATTTCCCTCACTCTCCAGCCCTGGCAACCACCACTGCACTCTTTGATTCTATTAATTTATCTATTTTATATACCTCCTGTAAGTGAAATGTTGCAATATTTGCGTTTTCGTAACTGGCTTATTTTACATAGCACGATCTCTGAAATATATAAGGAACTCATACAATTCAACAGTAAAGAAAATTAACTTTATTAGAAAATAGGCGAAGGACTTGCATAGCCAGTGAAGAAATATGAATGGCTAACAGATACATAAAAAAATGCTCAAGACCCCTAAATATCAGTGAAATGAAAATTAAAAGCACTATGAAATATGACCTCACACCTGTCAGAATGGCTATCACCAGAAAACAAAAGGTTGTGAGTGCTAGCGAGGATGTGGAGAAATTGGAACTCTTACACGCCATTAGTGGGAATGTAAAGTGGTTTGACTGCAATGGAAAACAATATGAAGGTGCCTCAAAAAATTAAACATAGAACTGCCACATAATGCAGCAACCTACTTCTGGAAATTTATTCAAAAGAATTGAAGTCATGATCTTGCAGAGGTATTTGTATTTCTATGTTTATTGCAGCACTATTCATAATAGCCAAAATGTGGAAACAAATTAAATGGCCATTGTTTCTTTCTGGATAAAGAAAATGTGGTAACATACAATGGTATGTTATTCCATATGTGGTAACATACAATGATTTGTGGTAACATACAATGGTATGTTATTCCATATGTAAAAACAAGAAAATACAGCAATATGTCATAACATAGGTGAACCTTGAAATCAGATAGACTTCTCAATTCCCAAGTATATGTCAGAGTTTTCCAAAGACTTTATTTCCCAAAGTATCTTATTCTATAGCTTTTCCTCCCAAATATTTTGGTTAGTTCATTGTTTTCCCCAACAGTTATTTGTTGCTTTAGGCAGCCAAGGCTAGAACATTTTCTGTAAATGTTTTGGACAGCGTCGCCACTCCTAGTCAAGTGATTTAAAGATGTGCCCTTTGAGCTTTATTCCAGGTAGTTTCCAGAAAATTACACAAAAAATATTTTGTGAATGACATCTGGCTGCTTCCTCAGGTACAAGTACCAGGAATGCAAATATTCCACTGAACTGGTGAGCAAAGGATGGGAACAGGGTGAATTATCATACCATAAATTTTGCTCTTTCAGAAAACCAGTTTGGTATGAGGGGGTTGGTTTGTTTATTATTATTATTATTATTATTTATTATTATTATTTTTTTTGAGTGAATGCCAGCTTGCTACAGGCTTTGAGTTCAATTGTAGAATCATAAACATTATTTTTGGTAGTTTTTTTCCTAGATTTGTCATTGCTTTTATGGAGGGGTAGAATTTTAGTGTTTCTTAGACAGGCCTTTTCTCTGATATCACTCTACTACTTAGTTCCCTAAACCCTAATTATTATTTTGTAGATAATCTCTTCACTCCCACTGTCTATTTGGTAGCGGGCTAAAGCATCATCCCTCTATAATCACCACCAAACAAGCACAGTTACTGCTTCATAGGGAGAATCTCCATAGAGCAGCCAAGAAAGAGCATGTTTCTCATCCTTCAACCAAACACACACCAACTTCTCTGCAGCACAGTGGGTCTGTCCAGGGGATCTGTAGGTCACCTTGACCCTGTCTAGGAATCTGACTATATTTGGATTAGACTGTGAATCAGTATATGCTCCAGAGGCTATTGAAACCAATAGAGTAATCAAATAGCAATTAATGGAGATTCAGAGCTGGTGTGACACCAACAGGGACACACTGGAAGCTGTCAGAGGATATCAGGGAAAGATAGTCTGGCTAAAACCACAGTCATCCCTGGTGGTCTGGAATATCATACACATGCCTGAGGAAATTTCTGAGTTTCTAGTCTCTTGCTGAAGAGAGATTAAATTCATAAACTCCCAGAAAAGTGAATGTAGACTCCAAGCCACACATTGATTCAACAGTAATTGGTGAAAATCTTTCTAGTTCAGGGAACTTAAGCACAATGTCTGACCTATCAGTGGCAGACAAATAAATGACTATGATCCAGAGGCGATGCCTAGTAAGTCAGCTTCAAAGATAAAATGAAGGAAAAAATATTTGGTTGCAGATATCATAGTCTACGTGCTGCAGGGAATGTTAGCAGTATGTTTTTTGTAAATGTCATTTTCAAATGAAGGAAATTAATTGATATTGATGGCTACCTGAATGCATGCTGAAGTTTGTCAAATGATTTCTCTGCATTTTTGACAGGATCATGTGTTATTGTTGTTAACCTGGAAAAAAAAAAGCCAAATGAGAAGCAATGAGCAATTATTGGGGATCAAAAGGAATTGCTGAGAAAAAGAAGAGAAATAATTACATGAATAGAAGAAAAAAATTCCTATTGGTGCTAAAAACCTGAGTTACTCTTTAGTTACATATGGCAGGTTACTGATAGTATTTTCAGAAAGAATTTCCATAATCATCGGTCCTTGTGGTCAGGATGTGTACCTTTCCTGTCGACCTTACAAACAGTTGTGAAAAAAAAAAAAAAGTTTCTATGGCCCAGTCCAAAGGTTATTTCACCCAGTTCAAGCATTCTAAATGTTCAAGGAGCAAGACGTACCATGTAGTTCCACTGGAATGGCTGCTCTGACTTTATTTTAAAATGGCTCTGTTTATGTCATTTTCACACTGTTTCTCTTTTGTGTCTGTTATTATGGTAAATTATATTATATAACTTTCCATGTTGAACCAACCTTACCTTTCTGGGATAAATCCATTAGGTTATGACATAATATATCACAATACATTACTCTTTGTATGTATTTATGTATTGCTGAATTCAATTTGTTAATATTTTGATAATAATTTTTTATCTCTATTCATGAGGGATGTTGGTCTATAATTTTCTATTTTTTAAATGTCTGTTTTTGCTAATGTAATGCTGACCTCAAGAACAGAGTTGGAAGTATTTACTCTTCTATATTCTGGAAGACATTTTGCAAAATTGGTATTTCTTCTTAAATGTTTGGTAGAATTCACCAGGAAACACATCTGGTGTTTTTTTTTTCTTTCTTCTTGTTGTTTATTTGTTTTTAGAAAGATTTCGATTATGAGTTCTTATTTCTTAAGTAGATATAGAACTTTTTACATAAATCTTGTGTAAATTTGGTGGTTTGTATCTTTCGATGAATTGATATTTTTCAACTAAATTCTTGAATGTATGTATTTAGAGTTCATTACAGATTTCTTTATTACTTAATTAATATCTTTGGGAGCTATACTGATTACCTTTTTTTCACTTATGATGTTGGTAATTTGTCTCCAATTATTATGCTTGGGAAGTCTGACTAGAGGTTGGTTAAATTTATTGATATTTTTGAAGAATCAATATTCGGTTTCAATTTTTTTCTATTCTTTTCTATTTTTATTGCATTGATGTTTTTGAACTATCATTTCCTTCTGCTTACTTCCCATCTAATTTGTTCTTTTTCTAGATTTTTAAGATGAAAGTTTAAAATACTGATTTTTTAATTTTGGCATTTAATGCTAAAAAATTCCCTCTAAGCACTGTTTTAACTTTATCTCACAAATTTAATATGTTATATTTTCATTTTCATTTAGTGATAAATATGTTAATATTTCTTTGATGCCATCTTTAACTCATGCATTATTAGAATGTGTTAACTTATGGGTTGTTTAGAATGTGTTATTTAATTCTAATTATTTTGGATTTCCAAATATCTTTCCACTTTTGATTTCTAGTTTATTACCTTTATGATCCAATAACATAGTTGATATTATTTACAAATTTTTTAAAAGTTTGTTTTATGGTCTAGAACTTAGCCACACTAGGTAAATATTCCATGTACTTTAAAACATGTATATTCTGCTGTTATTGGATATCTTATGAATATCAATTAGGACAACTTTTTTAATTGTGTCTTTTAGGTTTTCCAATAGTCATATTAATTTTCTGCCTACTCACCCTATCAATTATTGGAAAAAGAGTGTAACTTCTCTTGTAATTGTGGAGTTGTCTATTTATCTTTTCAGTGCTGTCAGTTTTTGTCACATAATTTGAAGCTTTGTTTTTAGATGCACACACATTTAAAATGTTTATGTCTCTTGGAAAATTGACCTGTTTCTCATTATGCAATTCTCATTATGCAATTCTCATTATGTTCATTTTTTATCTATAATAATATCCTTCTTTTGAAGTACAGTTTATCTGATATTAAAATAGCTGAAATTTCTTTGGTTTTGTATTTGCATCATGTGTTTTCCACTTTTTTTTTTATTATTTTTAACTAGTGTTTGTCTTTATATATAAAGTGAGTTTCTTATAAACAGCACATACTTGGGTCTTACTTTTTTATCCTGACAGTCTTGTTTTAATTGGTGTTTAGATCATTCACATTTAATGTTATTATTGAAATATTTGGATTAAAATCTTTAATCTTTTAGCTATTTTCTAATTATTCCATAGGGTTTTTAGTTTTGTTTTGTTGATTTTATCTTGTTCTATCTCTCTGCTTTTTGAATTCCTATAATGTAGTGTGTTAGATAATTAGTTAATTTGTCTCACATGCTTGGTCATTTTGATTTTTTCATTAATTTTTCTTTTTGGTGTCAATTAGGATAATTTCTACTGCCTTACTTTCAAGATCGCTAGTTCTTTCCTCCTTTATATAATGGCTCCCAAAGAGTTTGTCTTTATTTCTTTTATCTACATTCTTTATCTCTATTACTTGTTTTCATTTTTAGTATTTCATTTCATTCTTACAATTTCCATCTCTCTTGAAATTTTACTCAAATGATTTTGTGTGCTGTCCATCCTTTTCCTTTAGGGCCTTTATATATTAATTATAGTATAGTATGGTATAGTATAGTATAGTATAGTATAGTATAGTATAGTATAGTATAGTATAGTATAGTATAATATAGTATAGTATAGTATAGTATAAAAAGTGTCCTATCATATAGTGCCAACATCTGTGTCATATTTCAGCCTGGTTCCATTGATTGTTTTCTCTTTTGGA
>NW_011888789.1:95935-99198 GCF_000151845.1 Pteropus vampyrus | reverse complement strand
CCTCAAATTCTTGATTTGTCCCTCTTTCTACAGCAAAGTTTGACAAAAGAGTTTTCCAATTCTCTCTATTCTAGACCCTAGGGGGGAAGAGAAATTATCAATAGTATAGTATAGTATAGTATAGTATAGTATAGTATAGTATAGTATAGTATAGTATAATATAGTATAGTATAGTATAAAAAGTGTCCTATCATATAGTGCCAACATCTGTGTCATATTTCAGCCTGGTTCCATTGATTGTTTTCTCTTTTGGAGGTATGTTGCATTTGCTCATCTTTTCTTATGCTTCATGATGTTTTCTGAAAGCTGGATCTCTCCTGTAGGACAGTAGAGACTAAAAAAACACAATTTTTATTCTTGAAAATTGGCATGTATTTCTTTCTGCTAGGCTTTCAGTGTGGCAGTTTATATTAATCTTGTCAATAGTTGAGCTCGGCTCAAGGTTTGTTGTCACTAGCATTACCACCAGTGCATTACATATTCAAATTCCTTTATTTAGAACATATATGTAGTTGAGGACTATTATATTAGAATTTTTTCTTTTCTCAATGTCTACGGAAAATTAACATTTAGGTTTTCCTTTTGCACTTTCCTTTACAACTATGACAGCAGTTTTCCACTGTTCCATTTTACTGAAAAGTTTGTTGGCTTGGTGGTGTAGGTTTGGAAGGGGTCATCTACTGTTCTAATTAATGTTGATTGAGACAGGCACATTACCCCAGGTCCTTAGGATAAGGCTTTCACAAGTACTACTGACCTTCTTTTAGCTGTAGTTCTGGCCCCAAAATAAATATCTGCCTTACCACTAGTAATAGACAATTTTATTTTTTTCCACTTCTCTCAGCTGTCATGAGTTTTCACTGTACCCTAAAAGTGACAGTGTTTCTTGTCCTTTCCCTCAAATAGGGCTTTTGCTTCATAGGGGAGTGTTATAGAATGAATTGTTTTATTGCCTTCCCTCCACATCCCACAGTTTAAGGCCCTAACCTTTATGGTGACTGTATTTGGAGTTAGGGATTTTAGAGATAAGGTTAAAAGAGGTCTTAAGGGTGGGAACCTAATCCTGCAGGACTGGTGTTGCCTCTCTCTCTCTCTCTCTCTCTCTCTCTCTGTCTTCTCATTCTCAGAGGAAAGTTTATGTGAAGACAGAGAGAAGGTAATCTTTTATAAATCAAGAAGAGAGACTTCAAAATTAAAGCTACTTTGCTGACACCTTGATCTTGGATTTCTAACCTCCAGAACTGTGAGAAAATAAATTATATGTAAGCCTCTCAGCTTGTGCTGTTTTGCTAGGGCAGCCAAGGAACCTAATAAAGAGAGACAGAGGAGATGGACTGAGTAGAGTTTTGCAATGCTTCCACAGTGTCTGATCCGATTGTGCCCAAGATTTGCACCACAAGCAAAGCTTTCTTAATACTCACTACACGCTCCCCTATGTGTGTCAGGTAAGATTTGGGGAGAAAAAATCTTCAGGGGTGTACAAAGCCTCCTCCTAACACCTGTGGTCTCAAAAGTTCCTGTTCTCTGCTTTTTTCTCTCATGAGCTAAGCCTCTAACAACTGGTCAACTATTCTAGCTCAATTCTTCTTACTTGGCTGTGACTCTGTCTGCTCAAGTAAAGTTAAGTGCTCACATCTCATATTTCTATAAGGGGCCTCTCTTTCCACAGATATTGGTGGTTTTGTGATCTTGGTTCTCTGTAGATTCATAACTGATTATGAATTTCAGTTTGTTAGGCTTTTGTCTAGTTATATTTGCTTTTCAACTCTAAATCTCTGAGCAGAAACAAGTCTCATTTGTTATGTAATTGTCTTTTTTGTGCTTGTCACAGAGAATACGTTCAGATATATATTAAAGATCACTAATTTTTTAAGCTATTTTTAAACTGCTATTTTAAGAAAGAATGAGATTTTTTCTTTTATTTATAACATTTTTATTTCTTTTGGAATAATTTTATTATAGAATCTAATTTTATTTTTTCTAAAATCTCTTATTCCTTATGATTTTGATTTTTCTTTATATTTCTTTATCATTTTATGCATTCATAATTTAATATCTGAAACAATAATTCCAACATTTAATACTCATGGGTCTTATTTACTTCTTTTTTCTTTATTGTTTCTCATTCAGATCTCTTTATTTACTTGTTATATTTTTGTAATGATGGATTGAGCAGTTAATTCTATAAAGCTGAACTATCTTCAAATGTCTAGAATAAAGCATTTTTGATTATTTTAATACATTAATGTATTGATTTTCTCAATATTACATTTGAAATATCACTACTATTTCAAGATAACAAAATATAATTCAATATATAAAACATAATTAAATATAACACTAGCCTATTATAGTTTTATAATTATCATTTGCTTAGTTTTAATTTTCACTTTATTCTATGTTTCTAACAGCTTACTTGTCATAGGATTTATTGTTTTTATGATAAGTGTTATAATAGACAAATATGAACATCTAATTTTGCTAAGTTTCAGGTATAAGTGTTTAATCATTCTTGGAATATCTTTTGTAGTTGTTGATCTATTCATTTTTTTCTACCTTTCAGTTGATAACTATGGTAATTTGCATTTTAAAGAAAATCTTTTTTAACTTAATTTTTGAATGCATTGTTACATAATTGTTCGTAATATTATCATAGCTTTTAAAAATTACATCTGCAATTTAGTTCCTTCATCTTTTGTTACATTGTTTGTGATATTTATTATTTTTTAAAATTTAAAACATTTTAAAAATTAAATTTGGCAGAGAATTCTTTTAATCAGATTTTTAAAAAGGACAGCTCTTTTATTACTTTTCCATTTGTACATTTTGTTTTCTGTTTTATTAATTGTTGGGGGATTTATTTTTATTAATTAATTAATTTCGTTGTTCTTTTCTAAGCTACGTGAATTTTTGATGATATTAATGTCAATAGTCATTATTTTAATTATTAAAATGAAATTTTATATGTCACTAATATGGTAATAATACCCTCTTGACCAAAGATAATGAATGTATACATATAAGGCATTAATTTAGAGAAAGAATTTTTTTGTTTAGCCAAAATCTTTATTAAAGATATATATTACCCATAATAAAATGGGAAGTACAATACCTACAAATATGAGTATGGTATGATCTTGATCTCAGTTTCTTTTAATTTCAAAGACACCTCAGCTGAGCCTTGTAAGAGTCAATGGATAGCATCATTAAGGTGTTTTTGAAGAGGTTTAGTTTACAAGTAGTTAAACCACTTAGAAGAATTT
>NW_011888789.1:80285-94910 GCF_000151845.1 Pteropus vampyrus | reverse complement strand
TTGTAAATATCAGTTGTAAAATCTCTTTCCTAAATTTACCTATGGCATAAGCTATCTATCCTTAAAAGTATATGAGAATGAAGTATGCAGTGTCAGTGATAAATTTGTTTATACAAATAAATATTATTCATTTGAAAAGTAAGTACTGAATTAGTTGATATTTACATAACAAAAATATTGGAAGAGACTAGCTATATGTGATTCTGAGTAATCTGCATGTTTTATTCCAAAGACATTATTTGTTAAATTATTGAATTACATGTATTATAAGTATGACCAGATACATTCTTGTGTGTAAAAAATATGCAAACTAAAAAGTATCATTACTAAAATATAAAAGCAAAAATATGCTAAAAGAAATTTTAGCATCTTTCATTTTAAAGTTATCTTCTAGTAGACTTATCTCTACACTATCACAAAATTTACATAATCATCATAAAAATAATCATTCTTCATTAGACTCTATAAAATATGCCTAAATTGAGGCGAAACAAATTGCAGTTTAGCCAGAATCCTTCACTCTCCATGTCTGATCACCCTTGATATCTGATCAGTTTCCTCATCCTCCACTATTTCCCAAGTGATGTCTAATTCCCCTGACCAGCCTTTAGCAAGAATCCTATTAGGTGGGCTTAGCCAGAATTAAGAAGCGTAGTAGTTTTACTCCAAAAGAGTAGTAGTTCTTACTCCTAATGTTTCTTTTTGTACTTTACCATCCACTGACAGCTTCTTCCTCATCCCAGCACTTTGGCTCTGAATTCACACTTTCCTTGTCGTGTTTGAAGGTTGAGCCTAATCTCTCTCCCCCACGGCTAAACTCCATTGCAGCAATTCTTATACATATCATGATAGTCTCTCTTAATAAAGTCTGCCTGACCATTATTTAACAAGTATCATGAATAAATTTTTCTTTAACACTACATTTCTGCAAATGTAGACCTATTGGAGATTTTACATTATTAAGTTTATTATATTTGTAGTGTAGGAAACATTATTGTTAATAAGAGCAGGAATATATAATCCAGTATATCAAAGGAAGAACCAGTGAAGCACATGTCCTATAATCTTACAGCAAGGCTATTCGATATGCTGAGAAAAATTTATTAACTTTAAGGTACAAATATATCTATTTTTCACTATTGGATCAAAAATGAAAAACACTACGAAGTATACAATTTGCAAAGGAGAATAAATTTTATAGAGGACAAAGAACAATAAAACATTTATTTAACTGTCTAAATTTAATCAACATGAAAACCATCAGTATTTCCCATGTTTTCACATGTCTCTTATTAGTAAAACTGGCTTGTTATGGACATCTTGAGGTTGACAACTTCAGAAAAACAAAATAACATATAAAATGTGTTAAGGTAGCATTAGTGCTTTTGACAATTATATTCCACTTCCTTTTCCTTCTAAATACATCATAAGATTGTGCTTCTGGCTCCCCTGAGGTTAGGTAGGAATATGCGACTAAATCAAAGAGCTGTGAGCATATTTGAGATTTGTCACTTCTCGGCTAGAGCTTTTAATGCTATTCTAATACCCTCCCAAATTCCTTCTTTCTCTGACAGAGCTGCCAGTAACAATTGAAATATTAGCTGTTCTTTCAGCCTAAGTTTCTAGGTGGGCAGAACTCCTCTGCTAACCAGAGATGGACGTGTAACTCACAAGAGTGGTTTAAGACACTTAGATTTTGAAATTATTTATAACAATAGAATAATATAAACTATATGTACTGCCATTCATATCACCTCTGCTCATATGGAAATTACTGTTTGAAAAATACACAAATAATGAAATACATGATATTGTGGTGTAATAATTAACTTGAACCTCTTTAAAAACAGCAACAAGTGCTTATTTTGTAATATGTAAAATTGTGAGAAAGGTTCACCATCTAGGATTCCTTTTGGAGTAAAACTACTATGCTTCTTAAATACAAATTCAGTTGAATTATTCCATTAGATTTGTCTAATAACCTTTATTTGAGTGATTTTTTATTTAACAATCCAAATGTAAGTCAGCTGATTTTGAGAGGTAAAGTGTACTTAATGCTCTAGCATGTTTTCTGGTTGCATTGCAGTACCTCTACTTCTCAAAGAAGGAGGTTCTATTACTTTCTTAGGAGCTCAGAATTTGAGCAATTTGAGAAATTTTGTTGCAGTAACTTTTTTTCAGACTTTCTAGTCTGCTATATTATTGGAATTAGAATAATGTTAATGAAATGTTTTAAATATAAATGTATCTGTATATCTGTATCTGAATCTCTATCTTTATTATCTATCTATCTATTTATCTATTATCTATCTATCATCTGTCTATCTATCATCTATCCATCTCTCCAAATATTTTGTTTAGAAATAAGAATTTTGATAGTGTCATATATCCATAAACCAAGTAAAAAAAATTCAAGGTAACCCCCAAAATACTTTGTGTCTTGCCTGTTTCAATTCAGGCAAGATTGATTATGATTACAATCTATCTATATGCAACATCCACTGTGAAGGCTCGGGGATACACATCTTCATTGGCATCTAAATTGTTCCATATGAAAACTTTGTGTGGTTGATTTGAGTTAACCCTGACTTTAAAATGGTGAGAACTGACACTCGAAGTTATATATTGGTTACAAAATATTACAAGCCAAATAAGTACTTGAGTCATAATTACAAAGCAATTTTTGTAACTAGAAGATCTTTTTAAGAGGAAAATAAAGGAAAAGAAAGAGTGTTACTGTCGGTTATGTCTCTGCCACCCAAATGAGCAAATGTGGGATATTTGGATTTGGTTTCCTGTTGCCGCTCCAGAGTCTCCTCCCAACTCCCTGTGTCCATCACTGGAGCCAGGTCTCAGCAGGCTATGGCATCAGTCCTGATTACTGCTGGGCCTTTCTGTTCTGTTTCTGGTCTAGAGTGATTTAAAAAATAGCTTGGATAGGTTTTAAGTTTTAAAAAATCATTTAAACTATCATAATGGTGTTGGATTTTGGATGAGTAAAAAAAGAACAGTCCAACTAACTGGAAATTTTTGCCTGTTGGTTCTTTTCCTATTTCATAAATATCATTTGTTTGGAAAATATATCCATTTTACTCAATGTAACAACTAGAACAAGAGTCCATCTTCTTACTACAAATGTAAGAAAATTGTTATTTCCTAATTTACCACTAATGCTAGGTATTACCAAACTTTAAAAATGTAGCCAATCTTATATGGTGAACATGGCACATCGTTTTCCTTTCTATTGTTCTGATCATGGTGCGATTAATCAATTATCATGACTTTATTGACCATTTGTACTCTTACTTTTTCCTATTTATATTTTATTTGGGAATGATGGCTTTTCTTTATTGGGGTTTAGGGATTCATTTTACATTATGGTTATAAATCTATATCCTATTGCATAAATTGCAGATATGTTTTGCCTATGTAGAACCTAAGCATTAATTCTAGATCTACTGTTTCACTAACAGAAGTATATGTGTTCACATCTGTGTACTTTCTCTTTTTTAACCTCTAGGATTCCTCATTACGTAAAGCTCTTAAGCATGGTGTCTGGCACTACATAAGCAGTGTAAAATTATTAGCAATTATTCTCTTTTTCTTTCAGTGAAATCATCCTGAATTAGAGTGAGGACTTCATTACGGTAGCAAATCTTTCTAAAGGTAGATTCTCTATAAACACAGGGAAGGAGAAACTTTCTAAATATATGTACTTTATAATTAACTGAATGAACAATTAGTTCCCCATAATAATTTCTGCACATTTTAGTCTGTTGATAGCATGGTTGGAGTTTCTATGTCTTTAGTGGAAAGAATGAATAACTTTAAAGATACCTTTAATTTTATAAGGTTTGAGCCAAAGATTCTCTACTTTGCATTGTTTTCAATCTCAACTAAAATTTCTCTTATTTGCAGTGCCATTAGTGATATAATTTAGGGTATTCTAGCATTATTATGGATTTATTAATTTTCTTAATATTATATTCTCATATTTTTCTTATAATTATGTTCTAGCATTACATAGAAATTTAGGGAAAATTTTTGGTAGACATACTTAAGCACTATCTTGAACTGAAGATTTAATTATTTGTCTTGATAACCAAAATCTCACTTTAGTTTTTTAGCATGAGAGAGTGAAAAAGGTACAACTATGTATTGTGATAGAAAACAAATTTCAAAAGGTACAGGAGATATTTATATCTAATTTATAAAAAGATGAAAATACCATCACTTCATTACAAATAATTTAAAAATTTTTGTAAAAGTCTGTGTTCTAGAAAAAATAATAACCTAATTAGATCAAAAGAATCAGAAAACCAATTGCATTAAAATTTCTTAAACAAAAAAGTGATGTCAGCAAGATGAGGAATTAGAAAATACCAGCCATCATCCTCCCACAAAAACAATTAGACAGTTATTCATGAATATAAATATCTCTAGAACTATCTCTAGGAGGACTCAAAAGTCTAATTAAAAACAACAGTCACCCACCATATCAAATAAAAAAGAAAAATGACCTGAAAACAAAATAAACAGAAAAAAAACCCTCTTGAAATATACATGAGATATCAGTAGGATGTCCAAGAACAAATTAATATGGCTTTTATTATTAATTACCAGATAGAATATATAAAAACATATTCACAAATATATCATAAATATAACTACATGAAGGTAAGTTTGCAAGAAAAATGTTGAAGACAGACATGATGAACTACCTTCAACTTTTATAAAGAGTATAAGAGAGCAGATAAATAAAGAAGGATATGATTAGGCATATGATAGTCATATTTCAAAAATGCCATGTTGGTTTTCTTGTGCTATTCTCTTCAGAATCACCTCCTTCTTACCCCTTGCCATCATGGACAATTCCATTGTGGACTACATTCACAGGGCTTCCTTGCCCACTGACTTCTGGATGGGTTTGACCAATAAGGATTGCTGGCAAGCAAGTGGTGGAAGAATGAGAGTCTTACTATTTATTGCTGCGGCCCTGCCTAGTTTATTTACCTCAAGTTGCAATGATTTTTGTTTTTAATTTATTTAGTTTTTGGTGACATTGAGTAATGAAATCCAACGTTTTAGTTGTATAATTTAACAGTAAGGCATATATATATATATATATATTCCATTGTGTGTTCCCTTCCCATAGTTAAGATTTCTTTCTGTCATCACATAAGTTGCTATGAATTTTAACCGGACTTAGATGCGTCTCTCAAAGTGATGAATCAACACGCCACCCTACCAATCCTAGGATGTGCTCACTCCTCTCTTGTGGCCTGAGGATGATAAATACTTAATACTGTTTCCCAGCACCCATTTCTCTATAAATATGCCTTATTATGTAAAGATTCTTCAAATCATCTTATTTTAAACCTAACATCTACTTCCAATTGCTACTTTGACTGATTTAAAAACAATTCTCTAAAAATGAATTTATAATTTTATCAAAATTATAACCTCTTTATACTTGTTAAAAGAAATCTCCAGGTGAAAATACGGTACTTAAAAAAATTAGAATTGCATATGCAGCCTTGCACCATTGCATATTAAATGTAAAAAACATAATAATTGAAACAATGTAGTAACAATTTAAAGAATTTAAAGAATAGAAAGATATGTGTGATGTGTGTGTGTGTGTGTGTGTGTGTGTACACATGGTGGAGGGAGAGAGAGAGAGAGATTGAATGAAGCATTGTAATATTATTTACAGACTTTTCCCATATTAACATTGAATGGCTGCAGCTTATCTAGTGGTGAAATAAAAATAATAAAATAGAGAAACAAATTACAATATAAATAGAACTATATTTAAAATCATGAGAATTCCAAAGTCTGAGTCCTGGGCATTCACACCTTAGGAGGATGGGGAGGTAAAAACAGATTTTGTATCAGAAGTAGTGTGAATATCCAACAATGGTAATTGTATACATAATGCTTGATATATTCAGTTGAGATCATTGTAAATAGCTGTTAAAAATAAGATTTAGAAAATGATAAGAAAAATATTCATAATATATAATTTAAGTAAGTAAAACAGATGACATCTTAGATATGCTCTCATTTCTATTAATCTTTTTCTGAATGTATATTGATACATGTATATGCATTATATATAAATGTTATATTGTAAGGTGGATTTACTAGATTAGTATATGATTATATTTATATTTTCTATATTTTCAGAATTGTTTACAATAAATATCTATTGTTATAATTATACAATAAATGGAATAAAATATGAAATTAAAAATAAAATATGAAACTGGTAGAATAAATATCAGTATTTGTTCAGAAAAAAGCTTTGTAGAACTATCTAGACCAGGTAAGATCAA
Source organism: Pteropus vampyrus (assembly GCF_000151845.1). Lineage (NCBI taxonomy): Eukaryota > Metazoa > Chordata > Mammalia > Chiroptera > Pteropodidae > Pteropus > Pteropus vampyrus. The sequence goes on along the minus strand of NW_011888789.1, from coordinate 88,572 downwards.
AGAAACCTAGAATAACAAGCTTTTTGATGCCAAATGTTAGTTAACTAGGCAAATAAAAATCATAGGCTCTGTGTTATCGATGTTTTACAATAAAATTAAATTTGAATTTTCTTTGTAATTAGATTGGTTATCTGAAAGGGAGGAGGCCTCTCCTTAGAACCTACCTTATAAACATACTGTGAACAACCGGTCCTTCAATAGAAGTGTACAACACATTTTTAGGAAAAAAATTATTAAAGTAAAACAATTTTTAGGAATCCTATGAAGTATCAGCTTACTTGATTTTCACAATGTGATCATAAATATGTAACCACGATCTAATTGCAGAAAGAGGACTTTGCCCACACCACCGAGACCTCTTCCATGCCTTCTCAGACACAGATGCCTACAAGTAACTATCATGTTCACTTCCATCATCGTTGATTAGATTTCTTTTTTCCTGGTTTTGAAATTTATGAAATAAAATCACTGATGTTTTGTGTCATATTTCTTTCACTAAACATTAATTTGAAAATTTTCTAATTTGTTGTGTTTAATAGTAGTTTAATTTACATTATTCTATAGCATTCTACTTATATGAATAATATATTAACATTCATTTATCCATTATTTTCTAGATGAATATTTGGTATGTTTCTAGTGTATGGCTTTTATAAATTATGCTGCTGTGAACCTCCTGGCACGTCTTTTGGTAAAGTTATTTACATATTTCTATTGAGAATATGCCTAGAAGTGCAATTGTTGAGCCATAGGACACGCATTTTCAGCATTCATAGATAGTGCAAACAGTTTTTCTAAAAAACTATGAAATTATACTCTTATCCATGGTATGTGAGAGTGTTTTAATTCTTTTTTAATAGCACTATATGCTATTGTCTCTTAACTCTTCTGGTGAGTGAATAGTGGTATCACATTGAGTTTTAAGTTTTATTTATCTGGTGAGTAACAGTTAAGTAAATTTTCTTGTTTATTTACAATTCGTATATCATCTTTTATAAAGAACCGGTTCGGGTCTCTGGGCCATTTATCTATTGGATTTTCTTTTGTTTACTTATTGATTCAAAGGTGTCTTGTGAATGTGAGGTTTCTGTGAGCTATGTACATTTTTCTCTGAAAGAAGTTAGCTTGTTTGCTCTCTCGATGATATCCTTCGAGGCACAGGAGTTCTGCATCTAAATAAAGTCCAATTCATCTTTTAGAAAAATATATAGTGCTTTTGGGTTTCTCTTTAATAACCTTTTCTTGCCCCACAATCCTATGTGTATCCTTTTATGTTTTCTTCCAGGGACTTTATTAATTCACATTTAAAAATAATACTTGGATATTAACTTTGTTTATGATATGAGATAGGAATGAAGATGTATTTTTTCCCATATGGATATTCAATTATCCCAGCCATTTATTAAAAAAAAAAAAAATCTGTATATAAGTGCACCTGCACAGTTCAAACCCATATAGTTCAAGGGTCAACTGTGATCATTTTATACACATACACAGATGTATATATGCGTAGATCCCTATCTCAATCAACCTATCTCTCTATATGGGTTTGTGTATGTATACACACCTTTGTGTGTGTGTGTGTGTGTATAGATAAAATTCCATACACATACACACATTATTGTATGCTTATATATATGTGTTATATACACGTAGACTACATGTGTGTCTTATACATATAGCTTGTTACTTTTTTATAGTAAATAAGAAATTATTTTTCTTACTGCCATGAAATGCACATTAAGTTAGAAACACTTATCAATGATGAATAAATTTAGTTACTAAAAGAGTGAGATAAACACAGCTCTGTTATCTTTTATAAATTTTGAGTTTTTTGAATATTGTAATCTTTGCAATCGCCATGTAACATAGATAGGGCAGATGTACTGAATATGCTGAAGAGATGACTCTTCTACATTAGAAGTCCTGTGGCATCTAAGACCATACAGGAGAAAGACAAGGTTTAATTTATTCACTAGATTCTGGTTCTACTGCCTCTAACCTCACTGATTTTAAAATGAAATGTTAAATTACTAATTCCATAATAACAATGAACAGTCTTCATAATTCAATCTGGATAGCAAAATGAATACACACATACCTAGTACCACTATCATTTTCAAAGACATTTGGATGACAGACTCTTGTTATCTTTACAGTTTTTGACTTTGAACAATAGTTGACACAACCAAGTCTAGTCAAGCATTAATTAGTCTGGTGAAATATTAATAACAAAAGTTAATATTAGGATTTGCATCTTAATTGTTGAACTTAAATGACCTCTAATATCTTTTCAAGCTGAGAATGTTTAAATAATGCTCCACTAAAAATATAAGCCTCAAAATTAAAGAATTAGTTAAATTATTGTAATGTTATTAAATATTACCATTACATAGAAAATGATAAAAAAAAATCAGTTTTCTTAAAACATTTATTTGGGACTATTAAATAAAATTATGTAAAACATTAATGACAATTTTTCTTAGAAAATTAGACCTGAATTATTATCGTTAACCTCATCAAGTAATATTAGAAACAGTTTATAGTTTTTCTATTATTCTTATATTTCTCCAAACTTATTTTTCAGGAATGCGAATATTTACCAAGTAGCCAGGCGATTGCTTATACAGTCATCACAATGTGACTAGAGGGCGGATCAATGTAAAATAATTTTTGTACTTGTAATTATTTGAATTTGGATCACAACAATGTTTCTTACATTTATATACAAATAACTATTCAAAATGGTACAAAAATCAAGGCCACAATAAAAGTCAATACCTTATACATCAACACTTAATTGCTTTTGACTGCAGTTTAATCTCATTTCAGTCTTATAATTACACTTTGATCAGAATGCACATTTCAAATCCGTCCGGAGTTTTGTCTTGGATTTAAATCTCTCCTGCACAAGTCCTTTTTCCGTTTCTTTTTTTAATAGACTACATTTTAATTAAAGAAGTAGTTATTGATGTGAACACACCTACTTATTTTGAGGATGACTTTCCAGACAGTATCAGAAAATAATGGACTATCATTCATAAATTGCAGACCTTATTTTATTAACTTTCTCAATATTTTATGAGAAAATATCATCCTGACCGTGCCCCAATTTTCTCTCTAAAATGGAGATAAAAAATAATACTGATATATTGTAATAAAATAGAATAATTTATAGAATGAAAAGAGTTCCAGTAGGGCTGATGCCTAATGAATGAGGAGAGTGATAGAAGTGAAGTTAGCTGATGAGAAATGGTGGCGAGAAGCTATAGTACAAGACAAAGTCATTTTGAAATTTTATTTCTAAAAAGGCACCATGAAAAGGAATAAACTGAAAATCTAATAATTAAAAAAAAAAACTATATTGAAATTAAAAAGAAAAACAGTAGAGTATACCATGCAACTATTAGATTAGTTAGTATTTAATGGGACCTGGCTGATTAGAGAATTAATGTGCTAAAATGTAGAACTAGAAAAATATCCCAAAATGTAATAACAATAACCAAAAAGAAGGACAATATGAGAAAGAGATAGAATATAAATTGAGAACCTGAAAGATTAGTCATACAAGAAATCCAGAAGGAAAAATAAATAGGGATCATTTGATGGTATTAAAGAACATAGTTGATCCCTCAAACAGAAACCAACAAAAATTAGAGATTAATAAGATTCTTATAAAATCCATGTGATTATTGTAGACTGTTCTCATTAAATAAGTTCTTAAAAAATACCTTATTCTCATCTCAGAGAGCTTTCTAAAACATAATAAAGAATTTTCCTGAGTCTATTTGGCTAGACTTTGTAAAATTTAATTTAAAAGTCATATTTTTATTCTCCTTGCTTCTCAAAAGCTACTTTTTAAAATTACTGTACCTGGAAATCATGTGCTACATCAAGACATTCCACAAAAGTCTGTGTGAAATTATGCCTCATTTGCTCACTTTAGAGACATGCTATTTGTTATGTCTGCCTCTCTTTCTGCTTTCACTGCCACTGCTTGCAGACTGATTTCTGAGGGTGGTGGGGGTGGCGGTGGTCCTTATTCATTTCACAGTAATTAATGGTGCTGTGAATCAGAAGCATCTGACTCAAGTGCTGCACATCCCTCTCTCTGATCTACATAATGCTGACCATAAAAAAGGAGAACCTTATTCACAAATCTTTATTTTGAATAAATCCTCCAACTAATAAATCAACTAATAGCTTTCCAATTTTTTGGCACAACAGACTGTTTTCTGCCTTTTGTTTAATTGGTTAGTCAGGTTATCCATGGAGTCTCCAAATAGCAAAGATCATTTCCTAAAAGTGGTTAAACAATCATGAATTTTTTCTAATTCAGATAAGAGAAGACTTTCTGGATTCTAGGAGTTTTATAATGATTCTTACAGATATATGAAGGCAAAATTAAAAACAAAAGCATTAACATATCTCCAGGGCCTTTAATTTCATCCATATAGTACATTATGATTGTTCCTGATTAGCCGAAGTATTTAACCTAGAAAAAAATATAAAATCTAAAATATTTTTGAAGAAAGTGATTTTATAGTCTTTGGATTTTTAGCCCAAGAAGTGCACAATCATTGAAATATATTTCTATTAATATGTCACGCCTTGTAACACAAGAAAGACTGCATTTTTTATTTGTCAGTTGTCTTAAGTATGGTAAACAAAAGGATTTTCACAATATTTTTGCTTCAAATAAAATTTAGAACCCATTAAACAAATATAATTATTTTAGCGCCCTTTTTAAAAATTATTATTAATTAAGTAGAACAGCAAACTTTTGTGATATTTTTTGGTTATTCTAGGAAACCAAAAGATGCTTTACTTAAAATAGATAATATGAGTTTTATTTTTCTGAACCTGGAGGTTGAATTTGGGAAAGACAGAGTGAAGAGATTTTAAAGGAGACAAAGTAATGCACTTAAGATATAAATATCCAAAAAACAAAAAAGAAGTTAAAATTAACATTTCCACAATGTACAGCAATAAGAAGCAATTATTTGTAAAGTTTATCTTTAAAAGTAAAAATTCAAGATCATGCCAATAGTATAGAAAGTTAAAATATTTGGATGAAAAAAAGGAAACTAGGCACAAAGTAACTAGTTATTACAGAAAAAAAATTTTTAATTATCTCTTTTTTTATTGGATATCATTCAAGTTACAATTTACCATAAATTAATAAGCCACCGGTTCTTTTGTAATCATAATAACATAGACATTTAAATTTATCCACACACTCACAGAGATCTGTAAATATGCATAAATATATAAATAGATAATCAATTTAAATATATCAATATTTTTAACAGTTATCATTATTTTAAATATAGCTATATTATTTCATAATATATTTACCATTTTAAAAAATCATGAAAATTTTTTAATAACATGATATCATTTTCTTGTACACACATTCATATATTTCTGTAAAATATGTATTATTGTGGTTTTAACACTTGTAGACTGTTTCAAATATTCATATTAATTAAAATCTTTAATCAAAGCAATTCACTTTGTTTTCTCCAAACACAAGAGAAAACTAAATGAGTGGAAAACATGTACTGTCTAATTACTTTTCCATGATCAAACATTTCATATCACCAAATTTTAAGGTTGCAAAAATAAACATAATTGTAATAACATTCAAAGGAATTTGTGAAAGTGTTATACCCTTCCTACAAATAAGAATAAATTGCAATGAGGTTTAGTGATCACTGAATTGTATCTTATTTAGAAAGTGGAAAGATATCTTAAGATTATATTTTAATTAACTCATTTTAACATATAGGCTAAGGCTTTAAAGTCAAAAAAAAAAACAATATATACACTTTACACTAACACTTTAATTTTTCATTTTTATATTATTATGAGAATTTCACAAGCTTAAACTCTTTCAAAATATCCTTTATTACAACTCAACATAGCTAAATCTAAATTTATATCATTTAAAAATATTTTTTAAATTTATTTATGTATAGATTGTATATGATCTTATATTGTGGTATATTAGTTCCAGGTGTACAATATAGTGATTTGACATTTTTATATCTTACAATGTGATCATCCCACTAATTCTAGTAATCATCTGTTACCATGGAAACCTATCACCCATACCCCATTCTATTTAAAAATCTTAAATATAAGAAAATAATGATAGCATATTTGATTCATAAAATTATTATAACTTAAAAGGTGTTTATAAGTAATCAAATCCTATCCTAGTCATAGAATATTGTGATTGCATTATTTTTATATAACAAAATTTGGGAAGAAAGATGGAGTTGTCTCTGAATCAATGTTATTCACTTTCTTTAATTTCATAAATTGGATATCTATTATCTCAATTACATCCAATATTATTAAGATATAATTTATAAACTTCAAAATTAATAATGAAATTTTAAGGACTCTTGGAATCATGCCAAAAATCTAAATGTCTTGTTCTTCTTATTTTGATACATAGTAACCAAGACTATAATTAAAAAAATAAATCTCAGTTGAACTATTTTCATCCTTTGAGTTAAAGTTTTTAGGAGGAAATTATTAAAAGATGAGGAAAGATGTATAAAGTATTATAAATTTGATTTTTTCTTTTTATTTTTAGCAAGGATGTGATGACTATTTTTTTACTCTTTCCTTTATAATAGTGACAAATATCTGTCAAAAAGATGAGATTTTTGTTTTTCCTCTTGCCAAATAGCCATTTTCAGCAAATTTTTTGTATTCTCTGATTCAACCAAAAGAATGGACAGATTGGTAGAGGTAAGAGAGAAGTAAAGGAAAAGTAACAAGGACATGTCTGAATTTTTTAATAAGCTTTTTCCTTTCTGTCCTGGGATTTGAGAAATTCTAAATTATGGCACAGAAATCTGAATGTGACCCAGATTTAAGGTCTACATTTCAGTTAATATTTCCTTCAAATGGGGATTGCATTCTTAAGAAATACTGGTTTTATTTATTGCTAGAAAACAAAATAAGACCAATTCTATAATCTCAATGAAGTAATCAGAACTCAGGAAACTTACCTTGAGGTTATGGGAAAAGTGGCCTTCTCTTTGAACTAGTAGATTTGCAAGAGGTCTCAGATGTATATACAATTTATTTTTTACCTAGTCAAGGGCTCTGGTTCATGACATGTCACGATTCATGAGAGTGAGGCTTTCAGACAAATCTTAGTGGAACCACTAGTTTGGTTGAAGCCCATCAGTCAAAAACACCAGGAACATGCTTGTAGTCTAAGAAAGATTAATTCATTAAACTGCTGTAGAAAATAAGAATTTACCACTGAAACAATGAAGTATCTCAGTAAGAAGTAGTCATGCATATGATTATGACTTATCATAGGTATTTTTTGGTAGAATTAAAAGAAAAGGGATTCTGTCCTGAACTGAGAGCTGTTGGAAATTGTTGCAATTAGGAGATTGGATATATTAATAATTTTTATCAAGAAGTAGAAAGAACAATGCAAGGCCAAGATTTTTATCAGAAATGAAAGAGTAATCATACATGTTAGCTGGAACGGCAGTATATTTGATTATTTATTGATAGTACAGTTTCCTTGGTTCTGTGTTTAGACACGATTAAATAGTCATCTCGCTTTTTTCTTGTTCTACTTACCATGGTCAAATGAGTCTGTCTGATTATTGTTTATATTCTTTAGAAACTATTTGAAGAAGAGGAATGATCAATCAAATGATCAAGAAGAAACATCATGGCCTAGCAACTGGTTGCCATGGACCAGCTGTTGGCTATCAGAGATGTTGTTCTTGTTCTTTGTTCATTTGCTTTTTCTTTTTTTAATATTGTTATTCTCAGATTATGCAATGCGTTTGTGAGATAATAGAGAAGGTGGATTTTAGGATGCCTCTAAAATTTCTATGTCTCTCACAATATAAATTCAACCCTTCACTATTATAAAAATTTTTATTTTAACTACATTCAAATGAAATAATTCTGCTAAAATCATTATAGCAGAACGAGACTGACCTAAAGTGGAGAACCAAATCGTGTAATCTATTCTGTCACATCTACTGTGTTCGCTCCAGGGTTTATTTTTCTACTTTAGTTTTAAATCCACTCAGAAAAAACTACCTCACTTTAGGGAACAATATCTAACTCATTCCTTTTATGGTGAGTAATATGTATACTCCCAATACTCTCTGTGACCCGCTAACCCAGTCAAGTACTTCTGCCTTGGTAGACAACACTTCTCCATCAAGTAGTTAAAATTAATTTGCCTAGTTGCTTTTGTAAATTTAGATAAGATAGATGACAGATGTTAGAT
>NW_011888789.1:76710-78650 GCF_000151845.1 Pteropus vampyrus | reverse complement strand
ATCTAAGCATACTATTTTAACAAAAAAGGTAGAAAACAGAACGGTAGAGGAAAATTGTAGAAATCAGAAGAGAAAATAATAATGACAAATCAAACAGTGAAAACAATTAGAATAAAAGTGCAGAATTATTTTTATAAAGACTAAAAAATTACTGAAAAACCCCTTCAAGTTTATAAAGATAATAGATAATGTACAAAAAAATGGATTTTCAATAATATAGGAAGGTTTACAATAGATTAAAAATTATTAAAATTTTAAAAAGTATATTTAATGAAAGTAAATTGAAAAGCTAAAATGGAAAAAATATAACTCACCCAACTTGACTCAAATAAAACAGAAAAACTGAGTACTTTCATAATTATTAAAAAATTGAACTTTTATTTAAAATCTTTTTACAGGAACTTAACAGGCCAAAACAATTTCAAGGTCAAATTCTACCACTCATTAAAGTAACAGATGATGCTGATTTTATACAATTTATTTTCCATATTAAAGAAGAAATATAACATATTATGAGGTTAGTATATCCTTGATGGTCAAACCAGAAAAGAACATTATAACAAAGAAAAAATATGTGCCATGTTATTCATGGATACAGAAGCAAAAATACTATAGTCAATATTAGCAAATGACCAAAGTAACATGTAAAACAGATCTGACCTCTGATCAATTTAGAGTCATACCAAGAATGCAATATTGGTTGAACATTTCAAAATAAAATGATGTAAACAGGCAGATTCAAAAATTAAAAAGAAATATCAAATATTAAAAAGAAATTATCATAATAGATATCAAGAAAAGAATAATAAAATCTAACATCCTGATAAAATCTCTCATCAAGCAAAGAATAAAGGTATTTATTTACAAAGTAAAGGCTGTATCACAAAATTTACTATAAACATTACACTTAGTAAAATTTTACTGTATTTTTTGAAGATTAAGATTGAGATGCAGATGCAAACTATTTATACTTTTGCACATCTTTTGTTTAGGACATCCTTGGCAGGATCTAAAAAAGGGTGAAACAAAATTATAATTACTTGCTAGTGAAATTATTATGTATATAGCACATGTGAGGAATTTACAGATGAATTTTTTAGATTAATAAGAGAGTTTAGCACGATTGATTAACAAAAAATCTATACATATCAACAATCATTTCTTTATATTCTAATATTTTCAAAGTCTATTTTAATATCTTATCAACATCAATATCCTTTACAACAGAAATAAAAATATGAAATATTAGGAATAAATCTAGTGAATGATGTAAGAGGCCTGTAGGGACAAAATTATAAAACTTCTTTGAACAATATGAAAGGAAATATGCGATTAACTATCATAAAGGACAATTTTCCCCAGCTGAACCAAAAGATAAAGTTAAATATAATGTCATATATTTATAATTTAGAGTATCATATGGTTTAAAAGGAAAGAACTATAGATGCTTTCATAAAAAATGTTAAATAGAAAAATATAATTTTGAAGAACAAAAGCAAGTCAGAGAATGATTAATATTGCAAGTGTGTTTGTAAGTGAAAAAACAGGCACAATTTTTAAAATAAACATTTTATTTACAATTATAGACCTATATTAGTTAGCTTACTTTTAACTGCACCCAATACCCTAAACTAAATATTTCAGTATTCATTTATTTTATACATAACTATCTGAAACATGTGTTCCTCTTGGATGGATAGCTTTAATTTTCATAGCAACTCCTTCCATTTACATGGAAACACATAATTTTCTTAACCACTTTGGTCCAGAAATGGCACATCACTTTTACTCAGATTGCACTGGAGGAAAAACTTGTCACATTGCCCCACTTACATACAAGGGAGCTGGGGGATACAGTCCTTAAGCAGGCAGCTGCTTCATAGAGAGCTTTACACTAAACAAGGGATGTGCAGTTTTTGTATACCTTGTAATAAGATACG
>NW_011888789.1:0-75905 GCF_000151845.1 Pteropus vampyrus | reverse complement strand
ATAGCATATGGAATCCCTTACTTGCAACAAACACAAATTCTGTCCTTTGAACCCCTTTCTACTATGGTACAAAAGAGACATAACCTTTGTTTAGAAAGAAGGAATATGCACAGAGATTAGTTAATTGACATTCAAAGGATCAGAAAACCATTATATTCTTTAGCCTGGACAGAAATACGAGTCAGGTTTCTGGCCTATTCCATAGCTATATCCAGATAGTATTGTTCAATCAACAATATAACCATGGAAGAATTGCTTAGGTTTAAATATCACCTGTACATATTGAATTTCATTAACCAATGTTACCATAAATAAATAAATAAATAAATGAATAAATGAATAAATAAATAAATAAATAAATAAATAAATGTTTTTAAAGTTTAAAAAAAAAAACTATTACCTACACAAATGCAGGTGCAGTTTGGGGAAAATCTATCAGTTTCTCTGAACAACCCTTAACCTTTCTGAAAATCAAATCTTGTTATATCGTTACTGATGGCAAAATTAAAATAATTTTACCTAACTTTTGGAAAGCCAATATTATTTTCAATGTCTTTGTCTTTTTAGCCAACGAACTGAAATACATAAATTGCCTGAGCAAGAACAAGCCCTTAAACCCTCATCAGTGTCGCCGATACAATAAAATTTAATCACTTCTGCTGATAGTAACTTTTGAGTGTCTTTTCTGTTCCATCACTTTATTTTTGTTTTCCTTCAAGCCAAAATATCAAAAAAACACTATTGTTAATTATATTTTTGTAAGACCTTTCAGAAATGATTGTTAACTGTATATTTGTAAGATTTTTCAAACTTACAAAACTTTTTTATTTAATTAGAACAATATCACTAAATAAAGCCATCCATAGAACAAATTAGGCTTCAGAAAATTTCCATAAAATTTTGAATTTGTTTCTTGGTGTGCTGATACTATTTTAAACATTATAATATGTGTACTCATTTTTCTTAACCTTCTCTTTCCTAATCTGTATTTCCTAAACTATACTCATGACTATGGATTGATATAGAAGGAAATCCTGAGCCCAGATTGAATAGTCTTATCACTGAAAAGTCTTCATGATTAAAGCAGTCTGGCATAACTAAGCTTATATTATCAACACAAAAAGTTAATTTTCAAATATAAAAGATATCACTTTATATATTTCCAGTCATCCATGAATGTCACTCTGATTACTTGACAAAAGAAAATTAGAGTTTAGAATTTTTACTAATGAATAATGTGTAAAAGATATTTTACCGTTGATAACAGCTATTAAACATTTCCATAATGAGAGACAGCTCTGTGTGTGTGTGTGTGTGTGTGTGTGTGTGTGTGTGTGTGTGTGTGTGTGTGCGTGTGTAAAAACTTTTAGGGAAAAAAATATAAACTTTTGAAGCAAGTATTTCTATCAAATTTTTAAAAAGTGCTTTTGAGTCTCTAAAACAATAACTAAAAGTAAAGATAATTTCCAAAACAAAATGTTGGAAAAATAATGAGAAAATTTTAGCTTGTTAAAAACTTGAAGTTTTTTCTATGATTAAAATTGTCCATTAAATATTAAGATTTTCTCAACTATTTGAAAGGTATTTGTATTTCATGAGACAAGATAAATAACTTCTGTCTCTCATTTCTTGAAATGTTTTTATAAACAGTTTTAAATACTTTAGCACAACAATAACAGACAAAAATCTCTGCAAATACATTAATTAATCACTTAACTTTAAAATACTTACTAATTTTTAATATTTACTAATTTTTAATAGCCCTCTTGTTCATAAAAATGTTTAAGATAAATGGATGTTTTTGATGAGTCTGAAAAATACCAAAAAAGGATGCCTTAGTTATGAAAAAATTCCAAGTATTTGTAAAAATATTTGCTGCAAAAATATCTGATTTCTTTATATGAAATGTCACATTTGTAATATTTAAGAATGTTTTATAACTATTGAGGATAGTTTTATGATATTACTAAATTTCAGCATATTATTGTAGAGAAAGAAAAATTATGACCAGGTTATTTGTTTGATTATGTTTATACACGTTGAAAAGCCAAATTTCACATTGCATTTGTGAGAATATAAATTATCTCCAACCAATATAAATATTTAATGAGTTAATAATATTAATTTCATTAGTGAAAGTGTCTCATCTAGATGGCATAGTACTTCTTAGATATCTATTTTCTGTTTACATTCAGATAAGATATAGCAATATTTCATACATTCTTTTTTCGTGATGACATATTTCAAAAAATAAAGGCTAGTAGGGAGATAATTGCTCTCACTCAATACTCATCAACCAGTTATAACAAATCTGATTATTTTCAATATTTCTTTAAGATTATTTAAAAGAAATAAAATGGTACAGATAAAATTAATCCCTTCCCTCAGTGTACTCATCAGTTCCATTGTCTCTATTTCCAAAAGAAATCTTTATTTTGTATAAAGTTTTTATATACCTATATGTATACATATCTATACACTCATACATTGCTTTGCAAAGTTATGCAAACAACACTGTACTAAACCTTTATTTTTTTGTATCTTTCTGTTTTGAGATTTACTAATGATATTTACAAGTTTAATTTTACTACAATGCTTTATTTTATTGTACTTTAACCACATCATAACAATATCTCCATTTAACAATTTTCTTATGGATGGATATTTTTTACCACATTGTAGCTAATATTACAGTGACTATTATTTTTCATGCCTAACCATGCTTATGTTTGAGTGCTGGAATTTTCAGAATCAAAAATGCTAGATTATAGGCTAAGCAGCTTCCCTGTCTCCTGCTTCCCTAGATATTGTTGAATCACTTTTCAAAGTGATTGATTGACCAATTCATATTCCAACTAATGTGAAAATTCTTGTGTCTACATGTGTTAGGATGAACAAACTTTTAAAATTATTGTATATGAGAGGGATTTCATCTTCCTAAATGTGCATTTTTTTCTATCAGTAATGAGATTAAGTCTCATTTATGTCCTATGACCATTCAGGTTTCTTACTTTGGCAACTTCTTTGTATTATTTGTCCATGTATCTTTGGATATGTTTATTTTATTTATTATCTTTTTTGGAATTCTTATATTTTGGTTTCTGTTTCCTTTTTATGGTGTCTAAATTTTAAATGTTACTGTCTAGATTTCCTCCTTCTGAATATATTTACTTACCAATCTGAACAATTGGCAACACCAGTAACTGTAAACATTCCAGATTATAAATTTCAAGCATTACACTCTGACTACTACCTTCCATCTTTCCAGCTCCAACGCCAACTCCATGGATCCATATCCTTACTGTTTATTTGTTTTCACATTCATTAATTTCCAAGGTCAAACATTATAGTGAGTCTCTTGTATACACCTTTGTCCTCTTTCACTTCCTGTAAGTTGCTTGGGTAAAATGCAACCATAGTTAAGATTCAATTCTCTAGCTCAATGTGGCTAGAAAATAATAAAAAATTATGCTAAATATTCTCTCTTTAAATTTATGGCAAATGACCTCAAGTTGACCGTCACTCAGACTCATGTTGAATATTATATAATTTCCAAATATTTGCTGATTTTCCAGCTATTTTTATATTATTGGTTTATAATTTAACTCAGCTGTCGTCAGAGAAGATATCTTGTAAGAATATATCCTCTTAAAAATATTGACTTTATGTTCCAGAATACCATCTATCTTGGCAAATATTCTCTATTCACTTGAGAAGAATGTGTATCCTGTGGGTGTTGAGTGGAGTGTTCTGTAAAATGTCAGTTGGATAGTATTGGTTGGTAATATTTTTCAAGTATTTTTATCCTTACTAATATTCTGTCAATGTGTTTTATCAATTATTTTGAGAGTGGTGTTATGAACTTTCTATTTATCCGTTCAGTTTTATCAGCGTTTGCTTCATATATTTTGAATTTCTGTTACTTGGTACATGAAAGATTAGTATTGTTAATTTCTCCTGATGAATTGATCACATTTCTTTATCTTCTTTATCTCTATTATTATTGTTCATTCTAAAATCTACTTTGTTATTGATAAAAATAATCTAAATTTTATGTTCATTAATTTTAGCATGGTATGTTTACATATTTTTACTTTCGAACTTTTTGTGTCTTTATAGTTAAAGTAGACTTCTGGTAGGCAACATGGAGTTGGTTCTTATTTTTAATTTCAATATTACATTCTCTGTCTTTTATTTGAGATTAAACCACTTACATGTCATGTGATTATTGCTATGTTTGTATTTAAATCTGCAGTTGTTATTTGTTTTATCTTTGTTGCATTTATTCTTTGTTTTACTTTCTCTTTCTCCTGCCTTCTTTTGAATTAATTAGTACTTTTTATGGCCCTGTTTTATGTCCTGTTTTGATTTATTCCCTGTAACTCTCTTTTTCTGGTGTTATTTTCTATAATGTTTATAATATACATCTTAACTCTTCACAGTTTACTTTCAAGTGATAGATTGCCTCTTAACATATAGTATAATATTCTTACAAGAAAATACTTCTATTTATCCTTTCTTAGTTTTTTTGTTTCTACTCTCATACATTTTACATCCACAGATATTGTGAACCCTACAATACATTGGTTTGTATGTGTGTGTATGCACGTGTTTGTATAAACAGTGGATAAAATTTTGATGATTTAAATAATAATAATAATAAATCTTTATAGTTTCCTGGATTTATGATTTTTAATGTTCTGTGTTTCTTTATATAGATCCAAGTTTCCATGTGGTATCATTTTCCTTCTACTTGAAGGACTTCTTTTAATATTTCTTTCAAAGAAAGTTATCTTTTAATAGATTCTTTTCTGTCTAAAGAAAGTCTTTATTTCACCTTCATTTTCTAAAATATATTTTCTCTTAGTAAAAGATTATAAGATAATTTTCTATTTTTTCCTAGTACTTTAGAGATGTTGTGCTACTTCATTCTACTTACATTGAAAAATTTGGCCATTATATCTTCAAGTATTTTTTTGCCACCCATTTCCCAGCACTATGGAAAGCCAGATATCCCATACTTGACTGCTTGAAGTTGTTTCACACTTCACTGATATCTGTTGATATATTTTTTTCATTCAGTCTTTTTTCCCTCTGATTCACTTTTGGTTAGACTTATTTTCTACCTTTAAGTTTATTAATCTTTGCTTCCAAAGTATCTCATCTAACATTTATCACTATTAGTGTATTTTACATCTCAGACATTGTAGTTTTCACAATTAAAAATTTAATTTGGGCCTTTGTTCTTTATTTTATATCTCTATTTAATACATTCAATCTCTGATCTAGCTTCTTAATAGAATATATTATAGAGGTATAATCTACTTTTTTAAGTTTGTGTCTAGTAATTTTATTATTTGTGCCATATCCGAGTCAATTTTGATCAATTTTTTTTCTCGCCATGTTATAATTTCCTGTTCCTTTTGTCTGATTCATAGATTTTGATTTGATGACAGATAACATGATTTTTATATTGTGTTTTCTGGATATTTTTGCATTTCTGTATAGGTTCTTGAGCTTCGCTTAGTAATTTACTTGGAAACACTCTTGTCCTTTTGAGTTTTGCCTATGAGCATTCTTAGGCCAAACTAAAGCAGTATGTAGTGTAGTGTTTCCCCCAACTATTGAAGCAAGATCTTAGTGCTTTGCTCAGTGTCCTGTGTAATCTGGGGGCTTTGCACTCTGGTTCATGGGAGTAGGTACTAGTCCAAGCTTATTTGAGTGTCAGGCACCAGGCCCCTAATCCTTCTTGGTGGTTCACTTGCCAACCTCTATACATTTTTTCATGCTCTTTTACTGAGCAGTACATAATTGTATACTTGAAGGGACCCTCTGCAAATTTCTGGAGTTCTTTCTTTCCACACTTTTCCTTCTCTGGTACTTGAGCCTGCCAACTGTACACACTTTAACTTGCCTACATGCTGAGTTCTGTGTTAGGAAGCCCATGGGTCTATTCTATGACCTTAAATATCTCTAGGCAGCTTACTGAACATAGAACAATTGCATGAGTCATCTCGTTTGTTTATTTACCATCTTTGAGAGAACACTGTATTTTATTGCCTGGTATCTAATTTTTGAGAGCCATTGGTTCATATAGAAAATCTGAATTTTTAGTTTTTCAAGGTTGGGGGTAGAGAAAATAATTCTGTCCCAGTTATTTCATTGTGGAAGGAATTGGAAACTTGTTGTATCTCCTGAATGGCTGTTTGGTAAGATAATTGCTTCCACATTGAAATACATTTTTCTCATCGTTTATATATATATAGCTCATTATCTTTTAGCATTAATTGCTGCAATATAAACGTTGTTGTAAGAGTGATTATCATTACAATAGTTAATATATTTCTTTCTTCTGATATTTATTTAAAAATTCTTTCTATTCCTTATGTTCAGTATCTCAACATGTGACTGCCCATGTGTAATTGTCACCCCTATAAATATACCAAGTGTTATCTCACTGTAATGCCTTCTTAAGAAATATATTCATGTTGGAAATATTGAGTTTTAACTTTGAATATCAATTCTTTGTTCTTCCCTCTATTCTCCATTCTCAAACTTCTCAGAAAAATATTAGCTTCTGAATTTATCCCTTTCACTTACCTGTTTTTTTTTACACTTTTAATATTTTTTTATCTTTTGATGCTTAATTCTGTGTGATTTTTCTCAATTTTACATCTCAATTTACTATTTTTTGTTCTGACTAGAGACTATTCCTTCTATGCATTTTTAAATTTAATGGCTGCATTTTTCATGTGGAATAAATTTAATTAGTTCACTTTCATATTCCAATTAACTTGCTTCATTTGATCATGTTATTATTTCATAATTTCTTATTTTTATGGATGTAATTTCTTCATCTAATTCTTTGAAAATAAATTTTAAATACTAGAATTTTCTTTATAATTCATGCACAAAAATGTTAGTGTTTTGTTATAATTTTATTGCTTTTATACAATCAGGTATCAATTTTTACTTTCTTTTTTTGTATATTATTTTTAAATGGCAGGTATTTACATTTCTGGTTCACTTTTATTTTATTTTGTTCATCTGTCTTTTTGTATTCACCCTTCCTTTAAAGAGATTATGGAGCTGTGTTGCTTATGGACAATTAACTTCCTGGCACATTACACTTTGCCAGCCTCATGCTGACAGTTATATGTTATAGATAGAATCTCTGTAACAGATGATAATTATTGTTTATCTCTGTATTATTTTTTCTCCTTAGATTCAGAATTCAGTAGCTAGCTTACTGAGAACTGATGCAACCTCAACGTGCTTCATGCCTTGAGACAATCTCTGGTACCAACTATAACATGAACTCCTTCTGTTTTGCTTTAATCTTCTAGAATCAAAACTCTATAACACTTTCCTGCTTTATGGCACAGTAGGCTGAATGCTTAGTCTCAATCACCACTTTATCTATTCCTTTTTTCCCTAATCTATGAAGATATTATTTCTGAATCCAGATATATATATATATATATATAAATATATATATATATATATATATATACACACACACATATATATATAACACACATATATTTTATATATACAACATATATATTATTTATACAACATATGTTATATAAATATTTATCATGACTAAAATTGATATATATCAAAGTATAGACTTATTATACCATTATTTCTATAAAATCTTTAACCAAATCGTCATAATGAAACCGATTACCAATTAACAATTGTATGAACACACTTTTATTCATCCTAACATTTTTCGAAAAACATTGGAAAAGAAGCCCTGAGAGAAATTAACGACAAAGTTGACTTTCTAGCCTCTCATGGCTTTTTAATGTGAATTCATTTTGTGAACCAGGAGACAGAAATTAATCATTTTTTATTGAAATAATATGATTTCTAAATATCAGTTTTTTTCAAAGTGAAAACTATAAAGGAGTTCAGCTATTTATAATGTGAAACACAGAAAATAGACTAAACTGCCTTAGTTATCTAAAGATGTCTACTGCCAAGGAATTAGTTATAAAAGTACTTCTTCAAACTTCTAACATAGAAAGTGTGTATCCAATTAACCATTGCCTTGAAGGCTTTTATACTTACACCTCTTGAGGTAGAGGTCAAACAGAAGAGTTAATTGGAAATTTCAAAGTAGAATTTTAGGACAAATTAAAGAATAGCTCTCAGAAATCTGATCTGTTATAGATATCTTGTAATTTGCTTGAAGCTATATTCCGCCAATGACTTCATGTAAAGTAATTTTATATTGACTAACAACACAGTATACTGAAAAAATATTTTAGTTAAATTATTACCTCATTGAATGTATGGTCTCAATATGGTAAGCCTGTTTAATGATGGCTCAAAATTGGAAAAATACGCAGTGTTAAGAAAATTGCCATAATCGTCATTTAACTTTACAAAAAGTATAATCAACTCCAAGCACAAAGTTAAGCATATTCTGATATGCAGCTCAGCTACAGGCTACTATTTAAAAAGATAACTTATGGATGCCTAAAACTACTGTTATCTTGAATAATTTATTACCACCAATTTCCTCTATCCCATCAAATTTCACAATAAAAATTGCTCTTTCCAAATAAGACAGTGACATTAGCTTGCTTCCTATCATTTAGTCACTTTAAGAGTCTCTCAGGGATTACCACACAACCAAACAAAAAGCAGAAGTTGAATTAGCTTCTCTACTGTGTGCTTAGGTCAAATTGGAATAGGTCAAAAAAGATCCTGACTCTGTTTAATGGTTCCTTTGTTCTTTGGCATAAGCCCTCCTTTTAATTGAAAGAAAAGGAAAACAATCCCTGAAGAAGAGTCCCTTCTTCATTCTACCACTTTTCTGTTATAATTATCTTTGTAGAGTACAGCTGCCCAGATGAGTGAGGATGTGTGCTCAGGCAGTATTTCCTTTAAACAAAGACAAGGAAACCCCAGACATCAAACTATTTAACATGTACACATACACAAACATACAACGGATATTTCTCTCACTGGGGATTCAGTTAACTCAGTATTGGTTCAATGCAACTTGTAAACCTTCAGGTCCATGAAAACGCTTCTCAAAAATTTCTCGCCCTTTGTCCTCAAAACAATAGCTTACTATGTACAAATGCTGTGAACTTTTGTGTTATGGCTTATGCTCCTATACCTCTTATAGATAGACACTAAGTTGGCATTTAGAGAGGGATTAAGTAGATAAGAGCTTCAGTAACATAATCTTTTTTCTCTGAAGGAATGAAATTGATCTTTCTTAATCAATTATTTTTTCTTAGAATTGTTGAAAGTTTATTTTTTATCCATATTTTTATCCAATTGGTAACCTTGAGTATATTCACAAATCATTGAAGTATTCTGCACAATTGAAGTAGATAGTTCAAAATTTTCTAATACTGAACAAACTTCTTTTGTTTTTTATAAAAATGTATAATAAGTTATATTACTAAGAGTTATCCCTATTGTTTCATGCCATGTTACTTATTCACTTTACCATGTAATCTTGCATTATTGACTGTCCATATCACATATTATTCATATACTCACTTGTCTTAGGTTTTTCCATGTTTTTGTTCTCTGAAGAGTGCTGCTGCAATCATTCTTATATATTTCTCCTCTTTTATATGTGCAGGACTTCTCCAGGATATCTACCTGTGATTGGGATTGCTACAGTAACATGTGAAATATAATACTAGTTTTTGGCCCCCTCAACAAGATGAACATTGAGTACTAAAATTGTGAGTAGCTTTATTTCTATAAACAATTTAGTAAATTACATTATATCTCAATATACGTAATTAAATTTTGCTAAATTTTATAGCATGTTATAATATAATAAATTTCAAAAGAGGACAGTCGTACAGCCGAGAAAGAAGACTATGGCATGTTGCAGGTAGAGGAGAGATGGCGCTAACAGAGAGATGGTTAGGGTAGGCCCTAGTAAAATGATACTTGATCTTATACTTGAAGAAAGTGAGGGAGTGAGCATGAGAAGTAAGCCGTGAAGAACCTGGAGGAAGATGAAAGACCCTAAGACAGTGTTATTTACGCCTGGATTTTTGAGAAAGAGCAGAAATCACATAGGTGCTGTGGTATGAAGGAGGGAAAATAATAGGAAAAGAGATCTCAGAAGTAACAAGGGAGAGATTTGGGCAGCTCATATAGAGGCCATTATGAAAACTTTGGCTTTTACTCTGTATAAAAGAAGGAGTGATCTGATGATGTTAATCAGAAGAATTACATGATCTAATATGTTTTTAAAGGACCAGTCTGACATCACACTTGAGGAGTGAGCATGGAGAGTAGTGCATGTGAATACAAAGCTAAAAATAAATCTCAGAATACACCTTTTGTTTATATTTGTTATGTGTGTGTTTTTGGGGAAGAGGTGCACAAGTATATTATCACTGGACTTTCCACTTCTTTAGATGAAGCAACATGTAGGCACATATATTTGAAAATAAATGATCTTAACTTCACATGAAATGAAATCACTAAAAATCTGACTTAGTCATAAAAGAATTCTTTGTACCTAAAAGATGACTGGTGGATTTTAAGGGTTAAAATAGTACTGCTATCTGACAATTGACAGACGATGTCATTGGTCATGCAAGAGTGAACATCAAACTGGGGAAATATTTGGTCTAATCTTCAAGGCATCTGAATTTATTATTGTAGTTAAAAGAATCTCTGTTCTCCTCTTGAATCTAGATGAGATATTTCTCCAAGGTCTGAGGAGAAAAGTTTTTCTTAGACTCTATTACTTTTCCTAAAGATTTATTTTTTATTTTTTGCAGAGGTCATTAGAAAAGTTTTTGTCCTTGAAAGATTAGCCGAGTCAATAGATTTCTATTTGAAGTTGCAAGTGCTCTCCAGCACTTCAGCTATAGCTGCTTATTTTTGCAGCGGTATAAGACATTGTTCTTGTAAAAAAATTTAATCTGTATGGTAGAAAAACAAAAATAAACATCATAGAGTATATTACTTTCTGCCAAAAGTTTTTCAGATACTGTTGAATGATGAGATTAGTTCTTTGAACAGTTAAAGTCATTCTCAAGATTCTATGTGATACAAGTAATAATAACAACAGATAAACTATAAAAATCAGTTAATGAAACTGAAACCTCTGAATCTGTTATTTTGATGATTTCATGGAAAGTGAAAAACGTGTACAAACTTTTAGGCAGTTTCATGAAACATTAGAATATGGGACATAATATTCTTATTTATGGAGAATTCCTAGAGATAACTTTCTTTAGAATTTATTGAGAAAGGCTAGAAAAATCAATATAATTGCAATATATATCATATAGTTTTGTGATATAAGATACTTGTTTCCTGAATGTATTTCTTTTTCATTTGTTTGTTCTTTCCTCCCTTCCTTCCTTCCTTCCTTCCTTCCTTCCTTCCTTCCTTCCTTCCTTCCTTCCTTCCTTCCTCCCTTCCTTCCTTCTTCCCTTTCTATCCCTTTTTTCTTTCATCTATCTGTGTATCTATATATCTATGTATCTATGTATCTGTCATCTATCTATCTATCTATCTATCTATCTATCTATCTATCTAATCATCTATCATCTATCAATCTAATTTCTCTTGCTCACATATAAAATATAAAACCTAGGGAAAAAGTGTAGAGTTAAGGTACTTCAGAACTAAAAAGTTATAGAAATAAGCAAGATGTTGAAACGCCAAAGAAGACCATTGGTCATTAACATATTGCCTATATTAAAAAAGTAAGAAACCAGATAATTTGTTAGAAGTACATCCTACTTGCTACCCCTTCTATTTTCCTCATGCATAGTTGCAGGACCGCCTAGACAGTGAACACAATCCAGAAGTTCTGTCCAGACAGACAAATTATCCTGGCAACTGTTGTAACTAACAGAAAGGGATATGAATATCAAACAACTCTCTTTCTTCCCTCCTTTTTTTTCTTATTTGCTGTAATTAATTTAATTACAAAGTTGATGAAGATGTGAAGGAATGACCCCACAACCATCACAGTCATTCTCTTTGACCATGTAACCACCCAAAATTTAGTATTGTTAAATTTACTGCTCTGTGTGAAATGAATTAATTAATTATTTAAAGATTTTTCTGAGCAGTGCATCATTTACTGACACGTGAGGGCTATTTTGTTTAGAAAAATCCATACTGTAACATTTGGTCAGCAGCAGGATTATAGAAATCTTCAAAACCAGACATGATCTCTCAACTAGGGCACCAGCACACGGTGGAGGCAGAACCAATAATGTTATCTATCACCCACAATGATGAAGCCAGAAGATGGAGTACAGAGAGGCTACATTACATTTCTTTTGATAGTTCTGTTGGAATTGAGGATAGGAGTGACAATGGCTAAAGTCCAGTAATGCAAGTGACAATACCATCCCTATCACTATTTTGGTGCTGCTGAGCTGTCAGCCTTCTGGTCCGTTGCTGCTTCTGATTCCAGTGAGATTTCAGAATCTTATTCTACAGGTTTCTTATTCTTTGAACCACTTCATGTATTTCTAAATTTATTTTCTGCATATGTGGCCAGAGTCCATTTCTAACACCAGCAACCAATAATGCTCACTGATGTAAGTGTTAAGAAATGTTTTCTAGATATTGATAACTTTTATTTACAATTTGCTGATTTTAAAAAGCTTTTAGTTTGTTTTTTTTTAATTTAAAGAAATCTGGTGCTATGATAATTTATATAACATTTTTTTCCTAAGAATTTGAGCAAGAATTGTGATTGTAATGTATGGGTAAAAATGGATTTTATTAAATAATATTGTGCTCTATTTCAATTTAGTGATTTTTGAGTGAGTCATCTTAAGTTGGCTTCTCACAGTTAGTTGAGTGTTTTTGTTAACTGTTTAATAATATCATATAATTTCACTTATGTAACAGAAATACTTATTTCAGTTTTGAGCCTTCACAAAGTGAAAATAATTTGTACTTCATTTTGAGATAAATTTATTTTTTAAAGGATAAAAACAAGAAAACTATTTTATAAGAAAGAAGTAATAGTTCCATCTTCTTTCTCTTCTGTGACTTTTAAACTCTTTAAGTGGAACCAAGTATCTACAAACACGAGGGAGACCTGACCTTTCTGTGACAAGTATAGAGTAAGTAGTTGAAACTTAGGGGGCAGATTTTAAATGAAATATCCTAAAGATAATTGAGTACATTTTTCAGACTAGGGGAAAATGCCTGTGTAGTGTATATTTTTAGTTGAAACTCATTTTTTAACCTAAAAATAAAGGAGAATGGTTACTGTTGCAGGTTTTCAATTGTAATGCCTTAAGAATCATTCTTTTTGAAAGATTTCCCTTAGTTGCACAGATGACTTGCAATAATCAAATGATTACTATCACTATATTCATTTTTTTTCATATTTAACATATCCTGTAGGGGAATCAATACCAAACTAAGTACAGTTCCTTTTTATCTAAACTTGTACTTTCACTTTTGCTTAAACCAAATGGAACACTTAAATTAATGGAATGGTGAAATCTGTATGAATAAAAGGAAAAATTGAAAACCAGGGTGTCCTTGATTTCTTAGTTCAAATCCCATCTGATCTCTTCTTATGCCGTGGTATAAATTTGGCCTTCATATGACCAAGTATAAAACTGGTCCAGGACATGGTTCTATAGTGTAGCGGTTAGCATATCTGCTTTACATGCAGAAGGTCCTAGGTTCGTGCTCCAGTGGAGCCACAGTCTATGATCTACCACCATGCTACCTTGAACAAGCCCAATCCCGTCTGATGTTGGAAGCTAAGCAGGGTCAGGACTGGTTAGTACTTGGATGGGAGACCACCTAGGAAGACCAGGTGCTGTAGGCATAAATAATAATAAATGGGAAAAACAAAAAACAAAAAAACCCAGGTCCAAATCATAGTGGATTCTCTTTTTAAAAACTGAATGTTAAACTAAAGCTCATTATGAATTATAACAATGCCCTCATGACCACAAGTTTCATGGATGGAGACAGTGCAAAGTGATTTGGAATAGAAACAGTTACACATGATATACTTTGTTCATCCTGTGCACAATTTGCTGGTGATGCTCAATGTCAAGATGCTCTTTACAGAATAATGTTAAGTACAGCTGTAAATATGTGCTGTATCTTTTAAATCTTGATTTTTATTGCCATTTTACATAGTAAAGTTGTGAGAATTTCACTAGGGATTTGTGTCAGGTTCAAAACATGTCCTTGAAAGATTTTAGTAAAAAAAAATGGAGATATCCAAATCCATGATACTGGAAGTGTTTCATCAAAATCTAAATTGAATAGAAGTAGATTATAGCATAACCTATGATTCAGAAGTGCAATAAAAGAAGGTTAACAGAAAAAATGCAATTGAAGAGATAGCTATCTAGAACTAAATCATAAACCAATATCTTATAAATGGAAATAGCTACACAAATTAGTTATTTGCATCAATAAAGCAGAAACTGTTTTTTATTGGAGTTAACAAAACAACATGTGTCCTAACATTTCTTATTTGCTCCCATAAATTAGTTTATTCAAATTATGTGTATTGAATTCCTATTATGTCCAATGTTCAATGATGGATTACAGAATTGAATTAAGCATGAGTAGTGATTCAAGGTGAAATTATCTTTTGGGTAATAAGCTGATGTGACATTGTAAATTGAAAGTCAATTTTATGTTTAATTATCCCTCTAGACTTAAGATAGTCAATCAAAATATTACTACTTTTAGTCAATAAATAATTATTATGACAAAATAAAATATATCTTTAGCTAGAATAAATGAAGCTTGAAAGATACTGCACTATATAATAATAATAATTCACTATAATATTAAAAATTCCAAATATGTAAATGTTTTGTTTGCTTTATGACACACAAATATCAATAAACTTAAATAAATATACATATAGTTTAGAGTAAAAGTTTTAAAATTAAGGTTAGTGCTGCACTAAATACAGGACCTCATCATCTTTTGAAAAAATTCTCATAGCTGAAGTATATATACAGAGCACATAACAAAGTTATCATACATAAACTTTATTTCAAGGTTCTTTTGTAGATTTTCTTTAAATAATTTAAAAATAATTAAAAAATAATTAAAATAATTAAAAAATAATTTATTTTTCTTTAAATAATTTAAACATGTAAAGGAAAATTATAATGAGCAACACAGTTTTGATTTAATTAATGTGTATTTTTTCCCCTTCATTTCATAAGTATATATTTCTTTTTCTCACCATCCCTGTGAAGCAGGTAAGCATTATTATTTCCATAATTAAGATGATAAATAGAGAAGTCCAGAGGTTATGGCTGAGGCCACCGATATAATCAGTGGCAGATTCACAATATGTGTAAGTCTTCATAAGCGACTTTGTTCAGAAGCCAGAGGGTAAGTGTATGTGATTCTCTCTTTTCTTACTCATAAATTTTTCTATTCCTTCTTATTTCTTTTCAAAGTCTTAAAGGAGAGGTGTACAATTATGTTTCAAAATAGATTTTTAAAATTGTCAGTGTAAAAATATATAAAATTTGAAAACAAAAATTACAGAATACGCTATACTGTACTAAGTGGTTAGAGAATCTTTATTGCTTTGGATCAATTGACATACATATTTTCCATCACTCAAGTATAATTTTAGTTCATATCTCAGGGAAAAATGATTCAAACATAATGTTTTAGAATGATTTTTTTAATAGTCCAGAAAGAACTGTGATCAAGAAAAAATTCAATTTGTTTAAACTAGTACTACTAAAACTGATGTATAAATGCCTACATCCACACAGAGAGAGACACAAACATATGTTTCTGAATAACATAATGGAATGTATGATAAAATTCTGAAATCTCTATAATAAATGAAGATATGGAAAATTTATGGCGATTACGGATGTCTAATATTTCTAAGTGGGCTAAGCAAATGAAATACAATAATTTTCTTTTTGACAAAGAATAAATTAAATCACATCATTTTTCTATTTGACAAATGATTATTTTCCATATAATGTATATTTTTCATATAACATTTTGTCAGATCTTACATCAGCTACTCAAAGCTCATTTTTTAATTAAAATTCTGATGAGCTACAAGCAAAGTGAAAATTAGTGAGCTGGAAAATTGAGGTGAGAAACTCTCCCATAAATTTTTAAGAAAGCTTAGTTAGAAACAAAATGTGAGAAAAATAATCCATATAAAGGGTAGAATTAGAAAGAACAATTTCTCTCTAAGAGACTTCGAAAAGAGGAATAATAGGGAAGACAAGAAGAGCGTGCATTTATAGAAATAATATCAAGTATAGTATTCCATAGGACTAGAAAAATTATATACGTTTTATAGTTTTTGTTCCCCACAAGAAAAGTACCTGAAACACATGGATGCAGGTGATCCCAGGAAGCAAAAATGAAGGAGTGAACAAAATGAGATAAGGAGAAATTGGTTTGCAATCAAACTGAGGCTCATTCTTGATGACTCTGAGGACCTTTATAGAACATGTTTCAGACTTGGGGCTGAACTTCTGAAACTTGTGGATTGCCCTTGGTAGGCTGAACAAGCCGTTTCTCGAAGGCAGAAAACCAGAGAGATGCAACAGGATTTTGGGGTGAGTTGCTGCAAGGCCATCAAAAGTCTGTCCACCACAGCTGCTTCTCAAATTTAGGATATGCCTTGCATGACTCAGAAAAGCATCTAATACCCTGAACAGTTGGTTTGTAAAACTCTAAAAAGGAAAAGAAAGAAATATCTTGTACTAGACACATGCTAGGGAATTTTAAGAATATCAGTGACAACCTCCCAGAAAGAAAACAGGAATAGATTACATAAAAGGAAAGAATGTGGGGTCAACATCAGGTTTCTCACTATAACTGAATAGAAGAATAAAATGAGGCAATATACTTAAATTGCTATAAGTCAAACACTTTATGCTATAATTTAAATGCATGAGTGCTAAATAGACTTGAGTCATCCAAGTCCTTAGAAAACCTCCTGTACACAGAACATATCTGGAGGAAAAAAAATTATTTTATGAACAGGCAATAACTTATAAATATAAACATAAGACATCAGTGTTTGGGAACACTAGGAAAACAAAATATAGGTTAAGTTTTTAAACTTAGTTGGAGAGTGAATATAGTAATTAGATTTTAACATTGACAAGGAAAAAATGGAAACACAGGTCAAAAATCATTAGAAGGAAAATATGACTGGCATATATTTACCCTAAAATTTAAATATTGCTAGTATTGTGAAATTTAGCACGTTTTAAAAGAACGTATGTTGTGTGCACACACAAACATACAGTCCAAGTACCAATAAATGAGCATCATGTTCTCTAGTCTCAGATTAAGAAATAGAACAGTGGTTGGACTTTAGTGGCCCTTTGATCTTGATTTATCTGTTCCCCGCCCCCACACCCCAGAGGTCATTATAACTATGAACTCTTAATAATTTTTACTTGATTTTATGGTTCTACCAAATTACCTATCTTTCTGTCTATCTACTTATCTATCATCTATATATAATTTTGCTGCTTTTTCGATAAAGGCAATCCTATATTTTACGTCTTGTTTTTTTTCAGAATTATAGTACATTTTGAGAATCAATCATGTTTATGCATACATCTTTATTTCATTTTGGAATATGATTATACTATAATGTAATCCTTCATTCTACTATTCTACTATTCTATTAATGGCAATTTAGGCAGCTACTTTTTTTTTCTTTCTATTCTGATCAATGCAGCTATGGATAAAGGGCTTCTAGTACAAGGTAGGGTTTTTTGTTTGTTTGTTTTGTTTTGTTTTGTAGGAATTTTACTGTAGGGCACTGCTAAAGTAAAATACATAACGGAGACCAAATCTGAAAATTCCCTAGGCAGACAAAACCATTTAAGCCATGTAAGCAGAACTAAATCCAGCTTATTTCATGAACATAAGGGAAACTTAACTTAGATTATTTCTTATAAATGCCTCTCATAATCATTAAAGAAACTTAAATCATCTTGCTAAAGTGCTTGCTATAACACTTTTAACCAATCCCCTGCCATCTGGAAACCCCATTGAAATAACCAATCATTGTGAAGGTTAAACCACTTCTTCATTTTCACTTTATGAGCCACCCTGTAATGCCCTGACTCTGACCTTCATATCAGTTTTGGATTTGAAGATGTTCAGCTCTTAATCTGTTATTCTATGCCCACTGAACTCTTACTAAATGCTGTTTTACTGATCTGAGTTTAATTTTTCTGTATCTGGATTTCTGACATTACACAGAGGTTCAACTTTTCTAAATATTTCTAAATTGTTTTACAATACAATTCTACTAGTTTATACTCCAAAACCAGTGGTGCATAATAAGAGTATCCATTTTACCACACCCCAGCCTTCCTGCATATGGTTATGTTTTATTATTTTTTAATGAAAAGAAGTTATAAATTTTAATTTGGACAAAGTAATCAATATTTTTAATTACATTTTCTGTCACTTACATTTGATTTAAGAAATCTTTACCACTTACGGAGGAGAAAATACACTTCTATAAAAACTTTTAAATGTTTTGCATGGTGCTTCCGCTTGCCACAATACCACATAGTCTTAATGCTGTTAGTAATTTGTTCTTTATTTTTCAGGAAAGTCTTGGCTATTTCTTGCCCTTCATTCTTTCATAAATTTTGTAATTAGGTTATGAGTTCTAAAAGAAATACCATTGAGGTTTTGATTATGATTGCATTCATCTACAGATCCACATGGGGAGAAGTGACTTCACAGTATTGAGACTCGCAGTCAAAATCATAAACTTCTTCCATTATTTACACCTGATTTGATGTCTTTTAATAAAGTTCTATTCTCGATAAGCAAATATTCTCTATAACAGTTTGTGTATCTTAGGTAATTTGTAAAATAGCTATATGATTGCTATTTTTAGATTATATTAAAAATATTATTGCTTGTGTATCACAGTTTAATTAACTTGATATTGATAATCCAAAAAACTGCATATTTTTGTATTCATTCTAAGTTTCTATGTGGTTTCTTTTGGGTTTTCATGATCCTAAAACAATGGTTTAATTTTTTCATTTTCAATCAGTTTTTTTTTTTTCCTTGTCTTAACGTCGAGAGTGTATACTATAAGGTTGAATAGACATAGTGATAGTGTATCTGGTCTAAAAGTAACTGCTTTAATGCTTTACTATGAAATATTACATTTTCTTTGTTATTTTGTGATGCTCTTATCAGGGCATTCTATTTTAAATTTCTAATAACTTATTTTAATTACAAATGAATATAGATTTCTACCGAAAGGTTTTTTGTCTATTGAGATAATTACATAATTTTTATTATTCTCTTCTTTTATCTGTTAATGAGAATCAACTCACTGCATTAGGTTTACCTTTTCCTTTATTTTCAAATTCATGATGGGATTCATTTTGTTAATATAATACTATATATTAATGACTAAGATGGTAGGTAATTTTCCTTTCTCCTATTATTTTTCTCATTAGGATTTGAAATTAAGGTTTTGTTAGCTTCATAAAACAAGATGACAAATGCTCCTGTCTTCTCTATTCTCTATAAGAGTGTATGTAAGAGTGGAATTATTTGTTTTTTGAAAATTTGGTAAAACTTCCTTCTAAGGCCTTGTGGATCTAGTGTTTCATTAGTATAAAGATTTTAAGATATTTGCTGAAATTTTTAATTAGTATAGAATTATTATAGTTTTCCAATTAATCATGATTCAATCTTAGTAGGCCATTTCCAAATTTATTTTTATTTCATTAATTGATTAGCATGACAATTGTTATATATTTTCATTCTATTTTAATCTCTGCAGCATCTATATTATTTCTCCTTTTTTATTCAAATATGTATATGTCTGTATACATATAATTAACTTGATTATCGAGAATAGAACTTTATTAAAAGTTCATAGTGTTTGTCTGTATGTGTACTTGTGTGTCTGTATGTGCATGTGTTTGTGTTTTTGTGTATTTTATTATTTATTATTTTCCAAGAACTAAAGGAAAAACCAGCTTATGTTTCAAGTATAATAAATCCCAAACTTTTAGTGTTTCAAACAGATTTAATTCCTTATAATTACAGTCCCACCAACAGTGCACAAGTTTTCTCTTTTCTCCACACCTTCACCAGCATTTCTTACACCTTGACTTTTTGATGACAGCCATTCTACCAGGCAAGAGGCGATATACCATTGTCATTCTGATTTTTTTTCCTGATGATTACTAATGTTGAGTACCTTTTCATGTACCTGTCGGTCTTCTTTGGAAAAAGTGTCAGATTCTCTGCACATGTACCTGTCGGTCTTCCTTGGAAAAAGTGTCAGATTCTCTGCACAATTTTGTCAATTTTTTTTTTTTTTTTGCTATTGAGTTTTATGAGTTCTTTATATATTTTGGTTATTAACCACTTATCAGATACATAATTTGCAAACATTTTCTTCCACCCTGTAAGTTGCCTTTTCATTTTGTTGATGATTTTCTTTGCTGTACGGAAATGTTTTACCTTTTCTGAACAAAACTAGATTTTAAAAACCCTTTAATTTAGAAGTCATTTCTCTGCATATATGTCATTTTTGTCCATATTCATTCATTGTTTTAATCTCATAATTAAACATTATCGTTACTCTTCACACAGCCAATATTTGTTTGGGATGATTCACCTAGTTGTCATTTTGGGGGTCTATGAATCTCTTCTTCACCCAGACTCTCCTCCTGGGATCACTTTCCTTGTGACTGCAGTACATCCTTTTTTTTTTTTTTAATCAACCTTTCATTTTAATAAAATTAATTTTTCTAAGGAAAAACTATATACTAACACTTAAATTTTTTTAAAAAATTTAATATACCTTGAAATACATTACTATTAAAAAGTGTTCACCTGTACCACTATGAACCATATATACTCTAGTTGAGGGACTGGCCAAGAACTATACTCTATATTCAAAGTGTTATGGAAAATTGTGCAGCATATTCTTTATATTTATTCTAAATGAGGTTGTATTGGTGATAAATGTTCTTTTGTTTGCTTGAGTAATATTTATTTTCTCTTCAACTTGAACAGTTGTTTTGCTTCATGCAAAATTTTAGATTGACA
Organism: Pteropus vampyrus; assembly: GCF_000151845.1. Taxonomy (NCBI): domain Eukaryota; kingdom Metazoa; phylum Chordata; class Mammalia; order Chiroptera; family Pteropodidae; genus Pteropus; species Pteropus vampyrus. Next base: position 54,824 of record NW_011888789.1, on the reverse strand, counting down.
GCTATTTTTTTCTCAGCACATTCTTCATGGTATCCTACTGACTTTTGGCTTCTAAATGATACTGTTAAGAGGGAGGGAGGAAGCAATTGGGAGATCATTTTATGAGCTATATAGATGTCTAACCAATGTACCGTATACTTGAAACTAATTAAAATACATAAATATTTTTTTAGGAAAAAAGAATCAACTCTCAGATTAGTTTCATTCCTTGGCAATCAGCATTTTTCTTTGACTATTTTTAAGATACTTTATTGTTTATATTTTGTAGTTTTGTCTATATGTGGCTTTCTTTTAATTTGTCAAAATACTTTTAATGTATTAGCTTTATATGGGGCACTCTTTTGTACTTTTCACTCTGGGCAGACTATACTATCTTCTTTTTGAATGAAGATATGGCGTTCAAAATAAAAACTAAAGTATGGTTTAACAAATATCCTCCAAGTGAATACTTTGGAGTTTCCTTTCATCCCAAGGCAGAAGATATATTCAACAGGTAAAAATGACATGCCAAAATGATATAACAATTGAATGAGCCATTGCTTTGACAATCTTTTCTAATCAACGATTAGCCTCTCAATGGCTAACAATAGCAAAAATTTATTTTTCTTATTGAATAACTTTGATAAAGCCTGGCTCTATTGAACTCAGATAAAATCAGCTGAGCTTGACTTCACATTGTCATTGGGTACAGATCTGCTCTCATGTATTTTCTTTATGGGACCAGTGACTATTCAAGGGATGTTCTTCTCATGAAAGAACTCAGAAATACTAAAAGACAATCCCAAACATATCAAGCACATTTAAGCTTCCCTTCATAGCATGTTTACATTTATTTATCAAAATAATTTACATGGCTAAACTTAAAGTTAGTGTGTAGGAATACATTCTCCACCTAGTCTCCTAGAATGCCTTCAATAGTTACTGGCAAGGCTGTGGATGTAAAACTCTAATGGGGGAGTAACGAATTAGAAAAGAATTCAGTCTACCACAAGAATATTGAGCATATTTTGGATTGAACTTTCTATATATATATATATGTTTATATATATAAACATATATATGTTTATATATATATATATGTTTATATAGATCATGTATATACAATATGTAAGATATAACATACATTATACATTTATATGTAAGAATTTTATCTGGTCACAGTATTCTTTAATACACTAGTCTTCACAAGACAATGAATGGGACAACATCCTTTATATCACCCAGAAAAACTATACCAAACAAATAACCAAGCCCGACAGAAAAGAGATTTAAAGAAATGTAAGGACCCATGATTTATTATTACACATATCAGATTCAAATTATACAAAGATATATTTATGTTCCTTTTTATTACATATCAGGAATTATTGTTTAAAACTATAAAGAATAATAATAGCAAATCTAGAGAAAACTTTAAAATATACATGACATATCATAAAGTCTTTAATAATTGCATATGTGAAAAGTAATACATACAATCTTATATGGAAAGATTTAGAAATTTTGGAGAAAGATCTCAATTGTGTCAAAATTAAACTATAGCTGTATAACAAGTGAATTACAACAGTCATGTTTTATTTTGCATTCATGTTTAAAGTTCATCTTAGATTAACTATGGTCTTGTTATATATGTTTTTACTCTGGAGCCCAGGTGAATGAAGCTACCCCTATCTAGGACACTTTTGTTCTTGTTGAAGAGGGAAACAAATGAACAAACATGGTGGAAACACGATGGCTCTTAAAACTTATCTTTGGAAATGACATGACACTTCTGCTCATGATTCATTAATTAAAGCAAGTTACATTGGCAAGAATGATGTCAATGTGTTGGGAAGGTATAATTTCCCACAGGAAGGAGAACTGAAGTGATTTTATTAGTTTCCTATTGATGTTGTAACAATTTACTACAAATTACTGTCTTATAGATTTATTATCTCATAAATTTATCTTACAGTTCCATAATTGAGAAGTCTTAAAATCAAGATATCAAGTGGGGCATTCTTTGGAAGATCTAGTGGGGCATTCATTTCCTTGCCTAATTCAGCTTTTCAGCATTATTTGGCTAGTGGCCCTTTCCTCTCTCTTCAAAGCCAACAACATAACATCTTCAAATCTCTTTCTCTTTCTCCACCTCTCTCTCACATACCTTTCCTCTGTCACTACACATCTCCTTCTCTTACAGTGACCCCTCTTATTTCTCTCTAATAAGGACCCTGTGATTACTTTAGACCCACTTGGAGAATCTAAAATAATCTGCTCAGCTCAAAATTTATAAACTATCATATCTGCAAAGTTCCTTTTGCCATGTAAATTAACATATTCACAGTTTCTAGGGATTAGGGCATGGCTATCTTTGGGAGACCATTATTTATTCTGAGTAACAGTGTAGAGGAGATAAATAATTTGAAAATTAAACAATTTACACAGCCTGTCCTCTTAGTCAAAAAATTTTACTTTTCTGCCATTTTCACGCAAATATGCTCAACCCAAGTAATATATCCAAAAGTCTTGTCTAAGATCAGAATCAGTGTCTGGGATCATATATTTTCTATGTCAGATTTACATGTGGTTTTCTTGATTCAGAGATCAAAGAATTAGTAGGATATACTCAATAAATACAGAATAACTTCAATAAACAGTTATTCAAAAGGGAGAAAATGAAAGTTGCAGAACATAAACAACTCTATAACAATTCTGAAATCTCACCCTGGTCCACTGCTTTACATGGAACTTGCCTCAGCCTTCAAGATGTTATTTTTTTTTTTCCAATATCTTACTTAGTTCTAGCCAAAGAAGGCATTAGAAAGAAGTCTTTCCTTGGGAGCTGAACTATTTTCCATAGGAATTTGTGGTTAAAAGTCATTCAGCAGTGGATTCCAATCAGCTTTGTGTTCTAGTAGCTATATCCAAATTTTCGTGGCAAGTTTCTTTGTCAAGTCCCAATTACAGGTACTTTAAACTTAAAAGGAGAGCTATTCCTTAGACTTTTTCTTCTGAATCACTTTCGACTAATTGGAAATATTCACTGGTATGAACTTAATCAAAGTTAGATTTAACAGAGGAAATAAACTTGACTTGGTTCTTACCACAGGGCTGATTTTCTATTTTGCTACATGATGGTCTTCTCAGATTTGTTTTTCATAGTTAGAAGATAAGTTTCATCTCTCCACTCCAAAAGTCCCAGAATATAGACTCATTGAATTTTCTTTTAACCCTTTTTATAATGATTTGTTTTTCTAAACTCATCTTGTAGCGCCCTGTGTAATGTGGCCAGTAGTAATTAACATTCTGTTTCCTGACTTTCAACTGAAGCCATAGACTCATTTAGTTCAGTCTTCTGAGTTGCTACAGGAGATGCTTACAGAATTTCTACCAACACAATGCATGGACTGAGAGTTTTCCAATCTTCAAACAAAGTTTTCTTGCTATTCAACATCTAGACAAGACCCTATGCTACTTTTTTTTAATGTAGAACCACACTGCTAATAATATTTTTTATCAGTACATTTAGTATAGGTATGAACACAATGAAAATCTCAGTAACTTAAAACTACATATGTCTACTTCTAGCTTATTTTATGTATTCATGGTAGATCAATTTCTCTCCTTGACATTCCTTCATTGTGCACTCAGGTTATAGAACTCACTAAATTATAAATTATTTATAATTACAAGGAACTTATTTGTTATCTAGCACAAGTTTGGGTATATAGTATGCCTTTGTTATCTACATTTATCTTATATATGAGAGATTTTATGGTTATAAAATTTACAGAAATAAAAAAGAAACATTAAATAATACGAATTTGTGACTATGTATGTGTATGTGTGCACACATGTGTATATATGAGTTTAAACACAAAAGTTTGCATTGTCAAATCAGATTCACATAAATTATAGTCATTACCAGTGTGAAATATTTTCTAATAATTTTAAAGTAATAAGTAATTATGCATAGTGAAAGCAAGAAGACTGAGACATCGAGAGCAAGTCCCCTGGTCTTTTTTTCCCGGCTTTGGACCAGAGCTCTCTGGCCCAGAGTAATAGCTGAGAACTCTAAAGAGATTTATCATATGTCTCACACACAAATAGAATTTTGATTATACAGTTACGGCTTATACATTTGTAGCTTATATGATATCTGCCAAGGAGAATGCTTTGTAAATATACAGATTCTAAGTTTGTTTTCCAATAAGCAAAACTTAACTGTAGGCTGTCTGCTGAAAGTATTTCATAGATAAAGACTTTCCTCATAGCAGTATAATTAGTCTATTTGCCAAGAGGTCCAATTATCAGCACGTTTTCAGGAAGATTAGCCTGGGTCACCTGCTTTCTTTCTCAGAATGTCCTACAGGGAAGGAGAGGAAAATGAGTCATGGTCCAGTTGTTTTAACTCTTTAAACTTCGATAACTTCAAAACATCAGAAATAAAAGTCTAAAGACTAATTTATATGTGTAGGAAAAGTGTTATAACATAGATAAGAATATTTGTGTAGTTTAATAAAATATTTAGATTCTAGTAGATATTCAGGCAAATGTTACAGATAACAATTATAATTTAAAAAACACAGTTAAAGAACAATAAAATTTGCTTTACTACTGTCACATAAGCAAATGTAACAAGAAAATATCGAGAAATTTATATTCCTTTTCTACCTTATATCATTGTAAATTAATAAAATAGCTTTATAAGTCAATTTACCAGTATGCTAAAGAAATAGAAATTATGTGTACTTCTTCATTAAGAGATGTAATTACTGTTAATTTATCTTCTGGGATAAATATAAATATAGATAAAATGCTATAAGACATACATATAAATATTACAGTATCAATTATATTAGTGAAAAATTATACTAGCCAAAATAAATCTATAATATGAGACGAGGTAAGTACATTAACATGTAGCAACTACATGTCAACATGAAAAACTAATTATCATTGATACCCTGTGTGTAAATAAATTGCTAGTCTACATCTCCAGCTCTATTTCTAGTTGTCTATCTTTATTTTCTGTCCTTTATTGTAAGACATCATACATATTTGATGAGTATTTTAAAATTTCTTATTGCGTATAATAGAAGTATATATATATTTAATTTTGGACAAGAGGTACTAAAATTATATAGAAATAAATAAATAATAAAAATAAACTCAAATTTTAATGCAAAGAAATATCTAAAGTTAAGGTTCTTCAGGGCTATAAGTACATACTCATTCCAGCAACAGTGATATGGTCTTAAAAGTATGCAATACATAGATCACAAATAATTTTATTTTGTTAAAATTTTCTTCTCTTTTATTTTGAGTTCAAAGTGAGTTATAAATCAATATTAACAAACTTCAGTAATAGAAATGTATGTCATCTCCATAATTCGATTAAAGTATCATTGCTTTACAATAGCTTAAATTTACTTTATAATCTTGGAAACTCCTAAGCACAGAGTAGGCTGACTATAGACCTTTGCCATATTTGATTGGTTTCAACATTATAGTAAAAGATAAATGATAGTGATTATAATAGACTTTTGATGATTCCAATGATTTTGTGACAGTTTGAGTTGAATAGTGTTGGAATTTTCATTTAAGTGATATTAAATTGTACATTATTATTAAAATATACTTTATTCCAACATTTATAAAAAATAACTTTAAAAACTTTCTCTTTCTCCATGTTGATATAACTACATTCAAAATTAACAAGTAGACATATTGCCAATTCTTTTCATAATTCATCTATAAAATGAAATTTCAAGTGCAGAGCTTTTAAATTTCAAATGCAAGTGTTTATAAACTAAAAATATGAGAGAATTTCAATTCAAGTAAAAGTTTTCAGAATATTTCAGTTCATTCATAATTGCTATAAACCTCTGATATAATTCATTCTGCTTTTACTTTGCTATTCCCCTATATGCTGAAAAGGTAGAAAACTATAAATTACATTCTAATTCTAGGAACAGAGTTACACTGACCTAAATAGTTATAGCACAATCAAAACTGTAAAATAACTGCAACCGATTTTTTTTTTTTTTAAAGAATAAAGCTTTCAATGTATGGAGATACCTAATATAGAAACTATTTTAAAACTACCCACCTAAACTGTTTTCTTTTCAGTGGAATTATTCAAAGGTTGCTCATAATACTCTTCTGTTTGAGGCAGGCAGTAGAGAGATGACAACATAAATATTATCAGCAAAATATGTATAGTGGTAGAGTATAATTTTGTATAACTAAAATTGATTAGATTTTCAAATCGTAACAGAGGCTTGCTTAACAAGTTAGAAAACAAAATTTTATTATCATAAATCTATAGCTTATTTTTGCTATACAACACATTTCTTATCACCCCCTTGGTGGCATTTCCATAGCTTTTGTTTCAGCATTAAGGTTATTAAACTTGCCTTTTCTGTTCTCATTACTAGAATTTTTTATAGGTAAATCCACTCAAGGAACCTATTGTGCTTTCTGATCAAAGCGGAAAGTGATGCCAGGCTATAATAAGCAATTTAATTTTTAATGAGCTTATTCATGCCCAAGGTCATAACAAAGGAAAAAAAAAAGTTAAAATAAAACTACAGCAAAACACTAATGATAATGTCCTAAATATGACCAAGGCAAAATAATATTTGGCAGAGTATACTTTCAAAGTTTCCCAGGGCTAATTTTTAAAATTTTGCTTCAGAATAGTAACTTAGCTCAAGTAAGGTATAGCATAATAAATAATATAGACATAGATAAAAATGCATGAGACTTTGTTCCTAAAATAAGTAAGCTAAGCTGTTTCTGGAATTTAAATTTCTAAGCTACAAATAGTTAAGTGTATTTTACTGAAAGCTATATTTCTTATCTAAAAAGATAAAATTTTGCACATTATTTTTCTTATAGCAGCTAAGATATAGGAATACTTTACTCAATTTGGTCTACTGTTTGTAAGTAATTAGTAAATAGTTGAGATATAACAGTAAAATTATTTTGAATAATAAATATTGAATAAGCTAGATAATATTTTTAAATAATAACATCTATTTTAAACTGTAATGTTTTTTGTTTGAACTTTGTTGTCACATTATTTTAATTTAAATCACATGCTAAAGAAAAATTTAAAAACTTGATTAAACTTATTTTCATAAAAACTAAGACCATTTTTCCTTAATAGATATGCTATGCCATGTTTATATATTTGATTTCTTCAAAAATTATTTTAACTCTTTCTTGTTAATAGGTGCCAGGCAATGGAAAAACTTTAAAAATACCTTTAGTCCAATAAAGATCTTTCATATATTGACCCTAGCATTCCACTGATAAATGATGAAAAACAACTATCAAATCTGAAGAAGAATAGGACAAAATTGGGAGAAAATTCTTAACTGGTATCTTTACCCATTATTTTAAGATTCAGTAATTTTATATGTTGATATTTTATATTTATATATATCTCTATACCTATATCTATATATACACACACACATACATATATGTATGTATATGTACAGTGGCAGAGCATAATTTTGTAGAACTAAAATTGATTACATTTTCAAGTTGTCAGAGAGCTGTACTTAACAAGTTAGAAAACTGAATTTTAATATCATAAATCTATAGTTTACATATAAACTATATATGTGTGTGTGTGTGTGTGTGTGTGTGTGTATACACACATATATATATAAATCTAATAATTTCAGTTGAAGCAAGGGATTGTTTTTGGTTTGCCCACATGGAAAAGGTAGGCATAGTTGTTTTCCTTCCCTGATTTTATAGTCAGTTTGTATATTTATGAGTAAAAGAAGACAAAAATTAACCATAACCATAATCCATTGACTTGAAAGAACTAGGTCACTGCAGGAAGCCAGAAAATGTTCAGAGAGTGATTTCATCAAACAAGATTAGAAATTTTCTATTTCCATGTTATTTTTTTATATTCTGATAGTTTAATGAAAAACAAAATAAAACAGAAATCCAACCTATGAATATACCAGCTTTGAAATATAGTTTATCTTAAATATGGAATACAATTTATTAAAAAATTGATGAGGAATCCATTTAATACAGGTCTCTTAAATATTGGGATTCCACCTCCAAAAGGAATTCTACTTCCAAATAGAATTCAATCTTTTAAAATCTTCTGGTTCACCTTTGACTTCTCTTTCTTCCACAGTCCACATCTAATTCCTTAGCAAATCTTGATGGTTCTATTATCAAAAGTGTACTTAGAATTTGAAAACTAACACCTCCATCATTTCCACATTGGTCCAAGCCACCATCTGTTTTTGCTTGTATCATTACAAAATCTCCTAACACATCTGACTTCAGCCTTTGCCTGGCACATTTCCTCAACAGTCTTTTTAGCACTGCATCTAGATAAAAACAACAACAAAAAAACAGATCCAGTCAAAAACACCCAACATCTTTCCATTTCACTCAGATCAAAAATCGAGGTCCTTAGTTGTTATCTTGGGCATTACATTAACACCTTAAACTTAAACAACCTATGGAACCACTTAGAATAACTAAAAAAGAAATTTAAAAAAAGATAGAAGGGAATAAAAATGGCATGCTATAAAAAAAAAAAAAGAACTAAATATAAAACAATCAGTAATGGAGAAATTGAGAATCAAAAGAAAACACAAAGTATAGAAAACAAATACCATCAAAGGACACTATCAAAAGAATGAAAAGACAGCCACAAAAGGGGGTAAATATTTACAAATCATATATCTGATAAAGGCTAATATCAAAAAGAACTACAATTCAACAATAAAAAGACAAATATTTCTGTTAAAAAATTTGCTTCCAGGATCATTAAGATTGTTGGCAGTTTTCATTTCCTGTGGCTATAGGACTAAAGTCCCTGTTTCTTTGTTACCTGTTAGCTGAGGCCATTCTCAGTAAGTAGGGACTGCTTTCAAATCCTTGCAACATAGCCTCTTCTACCTTTAAAGCCAGATGTGGAATATCTCTCCCTGGTCAAATCCCCCTCATGCTTCTTTCAATTTTTAACTTCTTCCTCCTTGACCAACTGGAGAGAAGTCTCTGCTTCTAAAGATCTCATCTGCATAGGTCAGGCAATACTAGAAATCTCCCTTCTTAAATCAGTTGTACCAAATCACATAACCTAATCATGGGAGTAAAATCCATCATATTCAGTCTCAAGGGATTATGCAGTTTTTGTACACCCGGGGGCAGGAAACTTAGGGGCCATTTTAGAATTCTGTTTACTACAGGTTGTCTTTGGTTATTTTCCTATCGGTCATCATCTGAATCATAGAGAAGATAAATCCATTTTAGATAGAATTAATTAAACAACTGCTAAATTATTATCTGTTTGGGTGCATACATGTATATGTTTGCTTGTGTGTGTACACATGCCTAAGTGTGGTTCATGGTTTTGTTTTGTTTTTTTTTAGTATTTATGCTAAGGCCAAAAGAATCATAATATAATTAAGATACCAGAGAGGATGAGTTTACAGAATAAATTTTAGGTGTCTTTTTTCACTAGTTACCACAGATAACTAGCAGTTTATCCAAATATATACAGAAATTTACAATTAGAACAGTCATATGTTCACTTTCACAATCTTAATATTATATAATATTTATGAAGTGCTGTAAAATCTAAGAAAATTCACACTTGAAATAATGCTTTTTAAATGTAAATCTATAACTTCAAATAATAATATCAAATATTATAATATGTTCATGTTTATATAAAATGGAATTCCCTGTTTGTGTGATTAAGTGTAACATTACTGATAAATGCAGAGTAACAATTTGTTTTATAAAATGTGTAATGTCTGTGTGAGAGAAGACTAACAATATTCTTTAACTATGGGACATAACTAAATTTTATCATTTCAGTTATTTTTTTCTGGCTTTATTTCTTGAAGTGTGTATGTGTTGTGCATATGTATATAAAACAAGACAATATATAGACTTTTGAGTTTAAAATGATTTTAAATATCTTCTTGTGCAACCTCCTAATTTTGGTTAGTCTAACCATATGATTTCATAAATCGATGAGTACAATCTAGTCCAATCCAAAAATTCCATAAATAAAAAAACAGAAATAACCTTACAGAATTGACGTGTACCAATTACTATATAAGACCCTAGATTCATAAATTTGAGGTTTCTCAGCTTTGGTACAGACCCCATTGTGATTCGTTATAGACCCCAAAAGGCTATACCAATGGGGTCTGTACTGAATCACATTGCTTTGAAGAAAACTGTAGCTTAGGAAACCTATATAGTTACTGATTTTTAAGTCTCCCTCTGGCTCAGAAACCTTCTGTTTGCATTCTAGAGCAAATAAATATACTATTTAAAAAAAATCACTTGGTTTATACTCAATGGAACATTATTATGCCCTACTAATTAGCACTGTAGAGTAATAGCAAAGACAAGTGAATAAAGAAATATTTAATATTTTGATAAATTTTATGAAGAGAATGAGCAAGGTCTCGTAGTGAAAAACAGGAGGTGAGAAATGAGAAATATACAATTATTTTTCTGTGTTCTCATATAATATTAAACACAAATCTATTATATTTTTATAATTTATAATTATATAAATATACAATTTATCTAAATATAGAGTTATGTAGTTTATATTTTATAATAATTACATTATAAATTAGTTTTTTGACTTCTCTTATCTATTTGTTTATGAGCTTATTGAGGATAAGGAGTAACCCTAGTCATTTGTCTATCCCCAGTGGGCAATATTTGGGGTTTAATAAATGTTTCTAACATTAATAAATTAATGGATAATGTTACTATCTTTGTTCAAAATTACTTATCTCAAGGAATTTTACACTCGAAGTTTTCTTTCCAACTCATCTAAATATATATTCTCATAGAATTGTTGAAAATTTGGAAAAAAAATTCCTGATTTCACAAAGAATTTGTAACTAATGATAATATAATGCTATTTATTTCAACTAGACTGGATGCATATTTAATTTCAAAATGTCCAAGCAAAAAATACCAAGAAGAGAATTACAATATTCAAATTAAGATAATAGTGTCTTCAGTAGGAAATGAATCCCTTCTATTTTAGAGGCCCTTAGAACACAGATATCATTCATGAAGAACATTTTTTTTTTTTATGAAATAAATATGGACAACATCAGTGGAGGGAATCTGAGAGAAATTTATGCCTTTGATCTTCTATTTTCTTCTTCAAGATTTATGCTAAAAATTAAAAATATATAACTTACCTGTTCTTGTTATACATGTAGAAAATATGAGCAAATTTTGAAACATAATTGTCAAAATAGAGTCATTGGTAACTACTTAGCTAATTTGATGTATTGAGTCTCTGTTATCTTTTTTGATTGAGCAATATTTTTTTTCTCATTTTTATCATCATGTATATACCGAAAACTACTTTTGGTGGAGTTATTTTCCTTCCATTTCATTTTCAGTTTTATAACCTTGATGCTACTCAAGGAGAGTTCTCAATATGTTGTGGTTTGTGCTCGAGTGCCTTCCTTCTTGCAGAAGAGCTAGACTGGGTTTGTTCATGTGTATATTGCCGTTTAAGTCAAAGGCTCTAATACACTGTTAGAATTGTTTTCTTACTCAAGTACAATCTTTATTTTCTAGGTATATCATTTGAAGACATTTTTCTAGGTTTCTGTTTTTACTTATGAAACAAGTAGTCATATCTGTGCCTATGCTGTATTATCTACTCTGAATTTACTTGGATACAGTGAACTGGAGAAAGCTATTTGCACTCCTTAAGATGAATAATTTCATTCCTGAAACACTTAATTAATTATTTTAATTCTTTCTGATTGTATTAACCTTTCTTCATATTAAAGAATGATCTCAGTAAAATTATAAATAAAATCACAAAAATCATGAAAATATCAAAATTTTAGCTCCAAAATAAAAGGACATTTTCATGTTTTACAGTATTGAAGATCCTAGTAGAATAACTTAGATGATATAAATGGTAGATGTCAAATAGGGAGTAGATAAACATAACCAAATTATTCAAATGATATCTCCTTTTCATATTATAAGTAAGATGCTCTTGATATATGTACAGCTGAAATATATATTTTTATATTGTTTTCCCCAAACAAAATAGGATTGCTTTGTGAGAGTCACACAATAATTACATATATACTGAGACTAATGGAAACAATAAATGAAAATATTTTATTAAATACTAATAGTAAAGCAGTTAAAAGTGAAAACTACCATTGGACTATTTATACTTGTATACCAATCAAGTCATTTATTAATTGTGTTATTTGGGACAAATAAGGTAGTTTTTCTGTGCTCCACAGAGATACTATAATATCTGTTCATAAGGCTGACAGAAAAAAATAAATAATTCATTTATTCTGTAATTTTTATTCAAGTTGAATATAAAATTAAATAAAGAACCACCATTGATTTTACACCACTAGAAAGAAAGCAAATGGTTCCAATTTCAACTTTAAGACTCACCTTACAAAGGTAAGATACAATTCAATGAAGAAGAAATGATGATTCTTTTTGAAGACAATCCTTCACCAATAATGATGAAAATTACTGGTTATGGAAAGTGCAAAAGAAAGAGAGAATAATGTTACAAGCTAAATATCATTAAAAAGTAAAATTTTAATTTTTTATGAAATTTATCAGACCTGAAATTATAAGTAGTAGAAAATATAATTATCTTAATATATTAAGCTTTCTTTTTAGTTTTACAGGAGTCTCATATGCTATTTTGGAATAATAAATTTTAGTGAAATTCAGAAAATTTAAAATTTAAATTCATGGATTTGACACTTTTGAGGAAAGATCTGTAGAATCAGCAGGACAAGCAGGTAAATTAAGCTAAATCAGCTTTAAGTGAGGTACATTTGACTGATGATCTGCAATATTTCTTCTAAGGAAGAAAAAAATAACCATTACTTTATTTCAAAATTGCAGTTTTCATTTTAGTTTTTATCTTACTATAAAGATTCCTCAACATACTACAATTCTGTTCATATGTCTTATACTTAAGTGAAAGTCATCTTTGTCTTATCATTAGTAGCCCTTTAATGTCAAAAGAGTTCCAGCTTCCCCAAACTTCATTCACTGGATAGCCATTGAACATATAATATGGGCCAAAAACACTCCTAAAATATATATGGAACCAGAAAAATTCCAAATAGCCAAAAAAATTCTGAGAAAGCAGGATAAATCAGGAGGCATCACACTTCATGATTTCAAGCTATATTATAAAGCTATCGTCATCAAAATAATACAGTACTGGCATAAAAACAGACAAATAGACAAATGCTACAGAATTGAGATCCCAGAAATAAACCCAAGCATATATGGTCAACTAATATCTAACAAGGGAGTCAAAAATATTCAGTGGACAAAAGGCAATATTTTCAATAAATGATGCTGGAATAATTGGATATTCACATGTAAAACTGGACACTTGTCTTACACCACTTACAACAATTATTTTGAAGTAGATTAAAGACGTAAATTTAAGACCTGAAACATTGAAACTCCTAGAAGAAAACATAGGAAAAATCTCCTTGACAAAGGTCTTAGAAATGGTTTTTTGGATATGACAGCAAAAGCACAAGAAATAAAATAAAAAATAAACAGATGGTACTACATCAAATTGAAAAGCTTCTGCATAGCAAAAGAAACCATGGACAACGTGAAAGAGCCTAGAGAATGTGAAAAAAAAATTGTAAACCATTTATCTGACAAGGAGTTAATATCCAAATTCATACAACTCAATGCCAAAAAACAATTTAAAAAAATGAGCAAAGGATATGAATAAACATTTCTCTAAAGAAGATATATGAAAAGCCAACAGGTACATGAAAAGATGCTCAACATCACTAGTCATTAGAGAAATGCAAATTAAGCCAAAATGAGATAACACTTCACACCTGTTAAGTGGTCATCATAAAAAGGACAAGAGATAACAAACGCTGGTGAGGATGTAGAGAAAAAGGTACTATTGTACACTGTAGATTATATTGTAACTAATACAGCCACTAGGGAAAATAATGAAGGACTCTCAAAAAATTAAAAAAGAGCTATCATATAATCCAGTAATTCCACTTATGGAACATATTAAAAGGAAACAAAAACTAGCTCAAAAAAAAATCTGCACCTCCCATGTTCATAGCAGCATTATTTACAATAGGCAAGCATAGAAACGACCTAATTGTCCATGAATGGATGAATGAATAAAAAAGTTGTAGGATACAGATACTTGTACTCATTAAAAAAAAAAAAAAAAAAATCTGCTTTCGGTATCCCGAAAGAAAGGTGACAAGCATGTAACCAAACAAAATGACTAATATTATTTCAAATATTAACAAAGGTTATCAGCTAATTTTAAAAAAAAAGTTATATGATATATAGTGATTACGGAGAGTTGGCAGAAGTATACAGATTGTCAGAAAAAATCTCCCTGTGGAGGTGACAACATAGTTGATAATTATTGAAAAGGTGAATGCAAAGATAGAAAAGGAGATAGTGGGTATAGGTTTGAGTCGGGCTTGTTTGAAGATATAGAAGAAAGGCATATATTTGACATGCAGAGAGTAAAGGAAGAGATAAATTAGGGTCATACAGTTTTTTGTTTTTTGTTTGTTTTGTTGTTATTTTGTTTGCCCAGTATCTAAACCTTGCTTTCACAAAAAACAAAACAAAACAAAACAAAACAAAAAACAGGAAGATATACTCCCTCTCTGTATCCTGGTAGTAAATAGGGGCATTGTAAATCTATGCTTAGGCAATAAAATGTCTCTAGAAAAGGACTGTAACATTGGACAAATGATGAATAAATAAAAGGAGAATTGTAGAGTGGCAGGAGTCCCAAGTCCTGGGGCAGGAGTAATGGAGTCTAGTGGATGCAGCCAAGCAGATATGGTCTGACCAGATTGTGTATGCTGAGTAACCTTGGCAATAGTCCTGCTCACCAGAATCTTTTGGTTTTGTCCTATTTTTTTTTTTTTTTATTTTCTGAGCTTTGTACTCTAATTTCTGTGATTTACCTGAGAACCTTTCCAATTTCTTTATCTCTCTCTTTTTTCTTAACTTAAATAAGCAAGAATCAGTTTCTATTACTTGCAGTCTAGAACTCTGACTGATAAATCATTTTAGAATGCTATTCACTATGGCTAGTGTTTTTAAAATTCATTCCTTTTCTGAACCTAAAATGATTATCTTTGCAATACTCTTTATACTTCCACAAATGCTATATAATCAGTTTTTCACCCTAATGTCTTTATATATGATCCTCTCTTTGTCTACTTGTCAGCACTGGTCTTCCAAAACCTTTTCTTATTGCTACCAAAAATCAATTTTATTATCTATGTTTTTTGCATATTATATTTGGAGGTTAGTCTAAGTTGTGCTACATTTAATAAACATCTCAAAAATCTCAAGGACTTGGCTGCTTTCATAAAGTCCTATGTGAGTCCTAATCATGGCCAAGGGCAATGATTCACCTTGTGGTACGCTGGTAATCCAGGTGATCCAGACTTCTGTACTTACCACTATAGAGGAATAGAAAAACTTCAAGATCACAAAGGAGATTCTCACAGCTTTAACCTTGGAGTGGCCCACTTCTATTTGGCCACATTTAATAGGCCAGATTAATAGTCAAGTGGCCTTGGCTTACTACCTGGGGGGGACGGGAGGTTGGAGAGGGGAAAGATAGTTTTTGTAATGTTCAGGGAGAAGTAATATGAGGAGAAATGGTGAATAGATGACATTGTGTTTGACTCATGTGTGCTTGTTCCCCTAATTTTCTAGATATAGTACTGTATTATCACTGCAAATTGGTTTGTGTCTTCACTACACATGGATTCTTCAGAGTAGGGATCATTACTTATACCCCTGAGGCCTCAATACTGACTGCAATGCTTGGCTCACAATGAATACCCCATAAATGCTTATTTAATTAACAAGATTTATTGAATGAAAAGATGATAAATGAATGTTATTTTTCCATGGTATTTTTCTATATTATAATTCTATGATACGGAACCACCATTCACTGAATTTAACAGAATCAAAGTGCTCTGTAGGGACTTCTGTTTCTACCAACATAGTAGGTTAAATTCTCTGGAGACCATTCACCAATTGCCAATATTCTATTTTCTGAATTTACTTAAACTAACAGGCAGTCTAATATAGTTGATATTATTTTAAGTAGAGGTCATTTCCTATATATAGAAACTATAATAAAAATTAAAAAATTGAATAATAAAAATAATACAGGGGAAATATAGAAAATAAATATATAAATTTATTATTCAAATATTTTAAAACATATTTCAAAAACCAAAGATTGTTTTATGTACTTTTTATTAAATCTTTAATGAGACAAGTCAAAGATGAATAAAAATTATCTCCTTAAAAACAAGAAATGGATCTAACATATATTAAATATGGAATGATTTAAGAAGTTTTAGTATTGCCTCTGAATTAGCTGTACCTATGTCTACCTACCTGGAAATATTTCATTGTGATATAGTTATGTGATTAAAAACAGAGTGCAGAGCAATATATATGATGCAATTCCATTTTAGAGAGAAGAAGGAAACAAACACTGTAACAAAAAAAAAATTCTAAACTATTTTTTGTGATAGTGTGGGCATGGAATAAAGAAAAAGTACCAAATAAAAAAAATCCAAATAAAATAAATCTTGTTTTCAATTAGATATTTATTTTTTAAATTTTAAAGTGTTTTTTTAATAACTTTATTTTATCATTAAACATAAATATATTTTATTAAAAAGAGTCGATTATAAAAACGTTTAAAATTTGCCCTTCTAAATTATTATTTAGAAACTATCATCCCAGTCTCTTATATAGATTTACACACACACACACACACACACACACACACACACACACACACACACACACACCATCTATCTTTTACTACCAGGCATTTCTCAGTCTCCGATTCATCCAGTTTTATGGTTTATTTGCACCACAAGTCAATCCTTCTTCCTAAATCCTGTGTTACATTTTTTATAGACTCCATAAGAATCCTGTAGACCATAATCTAGTTTAGCATTTCCAGTCTGTACGACGTACTTTACTTATGTCTATATGTCCAAGACATTCATTCTCTGGTTGACATATCTTTGAAATAGTATGATTTTTTTCAGTCAGTCTCATATCATTTCAATTAGTCTCATTTCTTAGAAATCTGTGTCCTTGGAAGTTAAGGCAAAATAAAATTCCATTCCTAAAATATCTGTTTAATTTAATAAACACATAATGTTCTTTGATCATGTTCTCTGTCAGTATGCTCAAGAGAGAAAGAAGAGATAATTTGAACTGTGACTTTCCTGCTGTATCTTTGGATTTCTAGTATAATTTTCAATTCATGCTAGTGGATTAAATTGGGCTTTGCTCCTGTACTGTTGTTCCAACTGACTGGCAGTATGAGTAAAACCTTGCTTTTGGCTTACCTCCACAGAGATAGTTAGTCCAAGATATATCTTTATTTCAAAACTCTGGAACAGTTTTCTTCTCACAAATATGTCTATTAAGGCTGTGACTTGCCTATTTCAGTTCGGTTTTTAGAGTTTCAGTGAAGTTATAAATAAACATTAAAAATGACAATTCTACTTCTGGTTCTGAATAAGATGATGTAAGAATGCTCGACCCTACCTTTTCCATTGAATATAGCTGTAAAACCTAAACAGAATGCATGAAACAGCCATCACAGAGCTAATCAGGAGGACTGGGAGAACAACAAGAGTTCAAAGTATCCCTCAGCCAATGATGAGTTTATCACTGATATTTTTTCTGGCCCGAAGTCACAGACATGCGTGAGTGAACATACTGGTGCAGGGAGAGCCCCAGGAGAAATCCTCCAGCACTGGCCTCAGGAGTGGGGAAGGGCACGATCAATGCTCAGAGTCAGTGCAAAAATATAGTAAAACCTTAACAGTGTGCTCTATTTCAAATAAATTTCAGATTAAAATATTAATATAAAACAAAAAATAGAAGGTATAACAAGATCGTTTTTATCTAGTATCTATAAAAAGATGACATTCTAAACTTCAAAGCTCTGGAAGAAATCACAAAGGAAAAGAAAATTAGAATTAACCAGATGAAAAGTTAAAACATTCATATAAGGAAAAGATAAGTAACAAAAAAGAGAGAGACTTGGCAGTGATTTTAATTTAATTAAATAATACTTTAGTTTTATTTTAATTTTTCAGTATTAAGAAATTGAATTAAAAATCTAAGAATGTTTCTTGTCTTTTATGCTATTTCTTTTTCCAGTTGGTCACACTGAGGTCAAATAAATACAAAATCCTAAAGTAGCTTGTCTATGGCAAAAAACAATCATAAAAACACCTTTGAGTGTCTCATGTCTAAAATGAAATAATTTAATCAGGATTCCATATAAATCATAGCTTCAGACAGATTTATTTTTTTATTTTTTTTAAGAAAGGATAAAAATTGGAAACAAACTGGAATCAAGAACAACTTTGAGGAACAAAAATGATACTTGGTATTTATGTTGAAGAATGTTTCCAATGAAGTGGCATTCTATAATTCAGGGAGGAGGAACACTCTAAAACTTCAACTTGCAAATGATGAAATGTTGCGAGTAAAAACAATTTCTTACTTCTTAATAAGTGTAAAAACCAGTAAAATTCTGGTCTCCAGGGAACCAATAGGGAATGAGAATTTTAATGGGACTGTAGAGAACTATCCAAAAAAGTTCAGGATCTCTTCTCATACAGAAACATTCCTGCCCATTTCTGTAAAATTAGTTGTGATGTCAAGACTCAATTTCAAAGGTGGAAGTACCTCATTTTTCTTAACGAATCTTTTTAAATGAGATACTGATACCCTTAGGTATGCACAGTAGTTGTTTTCCCTAAATAAACATGAGTTTTCAATTAAATTTAGCCATGTATTTTTACAGCCTGAGCATTAATGCTGGAAAGAGTGACCAAAGAAAACTTATGAAATAAAATTCTCCTTAGATTTCTCAGGAACAAAAGTTTTAGGCTACCGAAGTTTGCACATAGGGTAGTGGTGGTGGGACAACGGAGGGAAGAATAATGGTGTATGTTTTCTCAGGAGCCCTTCCAAAATGGTCCAGTGATTGTATAAACTTTTTCAATGTATGCTATCTTGAAGCACACTTCTTCCCTTGTAAAAAAGCCCACTACAGAAATGAACATTTTCTGCGCTTTCACTGCCTTTCTATTCTTTGTGACAGATCTTGACACAAAGTAACATAAGTCTTTGTTTTGCACATATAATTGTGTGTGGTTATTTCTATATTTTAATCACCAATTCATTTAAGAACTAAACAATTCACAGTATCTGTGGTCTTCATGTAGACAATGTTATAACTATATCAAGGCCGATTGCACTCAAGTAAGTAATGGAATTAATTAGTTACAAATATTATGTTAGGTGTTGCAACATGCTAGTATTGTTCAAGACAAATTATTCTGATGAAAAAAAGTCATTGCAGAAACAAGAAAAATAATTAAAGACAATAATGCTGTATACAGTGCACTAGTCTTAGGCAAAATAATGTATTAAATAAAGATTATTTAGAAAGTCATCTAAATTGGTCTTTCTTGGTCTCCCTTTTTGTTTTTAAAAAGAATCTTTAGGCTAGCTTCTGGCCTTATCTTCTCGCTAGCCCAGTGCTTAATGACACTTTGGTCACACCCCATTAGGGTTTGCCGCTAGATTTCACGTGTCCTCACTCACCCACAATAACTACAGCTGTTTTTTTCTCATCCCTTCAAGGACTTACTAGACGATTGGCTGGCTATTGCTCAGAAAATCACATTAAATTGTCAATAACACCTTCATATCTTCCATCTTCTGGAAAGAATGGCCACAAATTAAGATCATTTCAGTTTTTCTAGTGCAAGGCTAAGCTTTTATTGTTTTTGCTGTTATTGCTGTTTTGTTCTTGTTTGTAGGTTGGGAGGAGGGGAATAAATTATGGAGAAATATAAACATTTAATACTACATTTTATATTCTGAGGCTTTAAAGAGTAGTTACAAGACAAAATACTAGATTAGTGGAACTATTTGGTTTTCCAGCACAGAATTTAAAATTCTGAAGTTGAATGTCATAGGTGAGGTATGGCTTTCGTAGGCCACTACAGTCCATACCTACTGTGCTGGCCTGTTTATACGACTGCCAGGCACCTAAATGGATGCACATGTGCAACGCCTGACACAAACCTAGTTATCTCGCATATAAAGGTTATATTTACCTTCTCTAATTTAAAAATTTGCTGATTAAAAATTATTTTATTTTATTATTATTTTTTAAATTTTTTAGGTGAGGCAATCCTTGGTTGACCTCGTAGATTGCAAGGACCTTGTCAGCTTACAATCTCCTATTTTTTAATTTTTTTACACCCACAGCACCTGGTCTTCTTAGGTGGTCTCCCATCCAAGTACTAACCAGGCCCGACCCTGCTTAGCTTCCGAGATCAGACGGGATCAGGCTTGTTCAAGGTAGCGTGGCCATAGATTCTGATTTAAAATTTAACAAGAAAGAAAAACAAATAAACCAGATAATATGTGTCGATAATTAAACCATGTTAGATGAAGACTATAGGTTTGGAATTATTTGTTTTCCAGTTTACTGTCTCTATGAATGAAGCTATCTGGAAAACTGACTCTAAAATAATTTTCCTTCTTTTGCCTTAGCAGGGTGTCAATGTGTAGGTAGCCTAAAGTAATTGTTGCAAATAATACTTTTCCTATATTAATTTCTATCTCAGCCTGGTCAGCCAGATTCTATTGAACATACACAGTATATACAACCACTATGATACCATAAATAGAGTCAGGAGTAGGGTGAGGTAAGCAAGGTATCTAGGGCTCAAAATTTAAGGAGGTACTTACACTCAGGTGTGGACTGTGCATTCTCAGAGCCTTAAGTGTGTCCTCTTAAAATTTGGGCTCTAGGCACCTCATTCTTAAGAAGGAAATGAGAGAAGGAAATCTTACTTCTTCTTCTAGAAGTCATCACAAATCTATGGTCTAACCATAATTAGCTTAGCTATATTTATAATAATTTAATAAAAAGTTCTCAATTACTATACCAAGAATAAGTGCTGTTTTTTAGAAGAGTAGAGACATAGTGGTCTGATCCTTGTTTCTAAACCCATATCAAAAATTGCTTCTCTGGGTACATTTTTTTTCTAACAAAGACTCAAAGACACACATATTAGTATTCGCTCACTTCTCTTCACCTTCTAGGCTTCCGTTACAGTCTAAGCCACCATTATCTGTACTAAGACTCGTTCTGTAGCCTTTCCATTTTCATTTATTGTGGAGGAGAGCCCATTCTCCTCAATGTTTCATGGGACAGTGTATAGTTCTCTTTCACTGTATACTGATAGATCCATTTGTCATTTTAGACTTCATTGTAGACAAGGACTCAGCATTCTCCTGCACAGTATTGACATAGAAGCACAGGTGAGTATCCATTGTTAAGTTGAGGACCAGGGTAAAAAAAAATAACTGACTCCTAATTATCAAAAACAACTAATACAGGCATTACTAAGTGAATAAGGACTTGGATTCTGTAAGTGGAACAATATCTTAGGGAAATTTGAGTTATTAATATTACCATGACTTCATATGTGCCCATATGCTAGTAAGATCTGAGTTTATATGGGTTACATTTTAAAAATTAACCCTCAACAAAGTTCAACTCATTATTTATCTTTTTAAAATAGTGCTAAGTGCTTTGAATAATGTAGTTGCTTAATATGTTTTGCACATTTAATTGTTGAAAAGTTTTAATATATGAAAAACGTGTTGGAAAAGCAAACGTTAAAAAATTTTACATTCTATGTTCATTTGCATAAAAACTAAAAAGAAATATCTATTTTTATGTCTTAAAAACCTAGGAAGCTCTCATTTTTTTTCTCCAATCCATTGGAAAAATTTGATAACTAAGTAAAAGTACTTTTAATAATAAAATAATTGACTGCCATAAAATATTCTATTGAACTTCCCTCACAATGAAAATGCATAATTTTCTCTTCTGTTTAAAAATATGTTTAAAGTTCATACTTTGAGGTAAAATATAATTATAAACCACTTTTCCTTACTACTTAGAGTTATTTTAATATTTGTGCAATATACTTGATATGTACAAAAATGTATATAAAATAAATGTACACTATAAAACATAATTATAAAATAGGCAACAATGATTAATCACTTAAACTAAGGTTTAGAAATTAACTGATGATAATTACATTTCCATATGTTCTTACCATTTCCTTTAAGAGAGTTATCACAATCCCTGAATTTCTTATTATTCCTTTTAAACACTATTTTTAAATGAGCTTTTGCAAAAATGAATACCTAGAAATAGAATAGCTGAGTCATAATGTTTACATAAATTCTACTTTGCAAGATAGTTCTAAATTGTTTTCTAAAGGGGTTGGATCAGTTTTACTTTCATCAACAGCTCTAAGGGTTTGAATTGATTGATACAATCACCAATTCTTGGAATTATGAGACTTCTACTTTTGCCAATCTAATGAGTGTATAATTGTTTTTCATTATGGTCATAGTTTCACTTTCCTGACCAAAAAAAAAAAAAAAAAAAATCTAGATTTTGTCATAGATTAATTGGCTATTTTTTGTTTTTAAAAAATGCCATTTCATAATTTTTCCCAATGTCATTCTATTTCTTTTTTCTTTTTCTTTCTGATTGGTAGGAGTTATACATTTTGGATGTTAATCCTTTCTTACTGGTATGTGCCTATATATCTTCTTGCAGTTTGAGTATCTCTTGTGATGCCTCATGATAAATAAAATGGTTTAATTTTAGTGTAGTCAAATGTTAATATTTCTGTATATGTTATAAATATTTTTCTTTCAAATAAATACTGCACTAAACCAGATTCATCTAGTCTATTATATTTAAAATTATTTTTGAATTTTAAATGCTAAATTCATTAAGAATTTTTTTATGTTTAAGGTGTAATAGGAATTCAGTTATATTATCCCCCCCTCCCAATTTGAATAATCCATATTTTCTCAGGATATACAGTGTCATCTTGTCATATTCCAAGTGTCTCTACATATGTGAGTATTTTGCCTACATCCTTATCAATTTTTCATCAGCTTAATTAGTCTATAATTTTACAGTTCTTGTAATCTAGTAATGTAATATTCCCATCTTATACTTCTTCAGGAGTAGCTTATCTAGTTTTTACTTTTCCATATAAATATAAAATCAACTTTCCAAGTTTCTTAAAAATTCCTGTTGTAATTTTGATTGTAACTAAATCTATACATCAATTGTGGGCATGAATGTTAGCTAAAATTGTTTCTTTAGTCATAAATATAGTATGCATCTCCATTTATATTTGTCTTCTTTAATGTCTTTCAATTAAATTTTATCATGTTCTCTACAAAAGACTTCCACAATTTTTGTTAGATTACACATACAGACATACACATATTTCCTAGGTATTTTGATATATTATATCTAATTTTCATTAAGTTGAAAACATTTCTTAAATCCTTATGATTTCTGACCTGAATTATTTGAGGTATATAAATTTCAAATCATATATGGGTTTCTTCTTATATTTTTGTTACTTATAACTACCATACTTTCATATGATCAGAAAACATAACATGTATGATCTTATTTGAAATTTGTTGCGGTTTGGTTTATAACCAAATACATGTTTAATTTTTATAATGGTTTTGTAATTGAATGAAAAAACTATGCATAAAGCATTGAGATGATTAATTTTATACGTCATCTTGACTAGCCACAGGGTGCCCAGATTAAACATTATTTCTGGGTCTGTCTGTGAGAATGCTTTCAGATGATATAAAATAGATTGACTTCTCCCATATGGGTGGGCATCATCCAATCTCTTGAGGATCTGAATCAAACAAAAGGCAAAAAGGCAAAAGGAAAAGGAATTTGACTCTTGCTTCCTGACCGTCTGCTTGAGTTGGGATATTTCATATCTTCTCAAGCCCTAGAACTAGGAGTCACAGCATAGAATCTCTGGTTTTCAGGCCTTAAGAAACTGAATAAATTATGCTATGGTTTTTCCCAGGTTTCCTACTTAAAGATGGCATATTGTGGGCCTTCTCAACCTCCATAATGACATGAGCCAATTTCTCAAAAATCTGTGTATCTATCTATCTATCTATCTATCTATCTATCTATCTATCTATTCATCTATATCTATCTATCTATATCTATCATCTATTTATTTATCATCTGTCATATATACATTTGTATAATTATATTTGTATAATTATATAAATTCATATATTATAATCCTGTTACCTTGATATAATCACTTATTAATTCCAGGAGTGTTTTTTGTCAGTTCTCTTGTATTTTCTACATAGACTATCATGTCATGTGCAAACAAAGACAATTTTTTCTTAATCTGAATATCTTTTCTTTCCTGTTCTTATTGCATTAAGTAGAACTTTCAGTAGGATCCTGAAAAGAAATAGTGAGAAAGGATATCCCTGCCTTGTACCTGATTTTAGTGGGATAGCTTGGAGTTTCTCAACATTAAGTACAATGTTTAACATTTTGTTTAAAATGTATTTCTTGCAAACGTAGCTTGATTTTGTTCTCTTTACCAGTTTGACATCTCCCTATTTTAACAGGCCATTTCATTTTGTTTATACATACTGTGATTACTGATGTATCTGGATTTACTATGATGATCTTGTATTTAATCCTAGTTAATTTTTTTTCTATCCTTACATTCTTCTCCCTGTAATTTTAATTAACTTTGTTTAATTTATCATAATACTTATTTGAATTAAAGACTTTATTTTAGTGCTTATAAATAAAAAATTCATACACATTCCATTTAACAAATTGTACCATTAATCAATATATCTACATACATAATTCAAAATTTAAAAAAAATTAGAATACTTTAGCGTTAATAGTACTCATCCAAATTTTACATGCTATTATTTTTTAATATTTAACTCCATCCATATGACTTATTCCCCAAGTTAGAAATGAATAATATTGTTTTATACAGTCAATATTTGTTTGGAATTACTCACATGTTTATTAATATATTTGCTAATTGTTCTTTGTTAATCTTCATTTACCTTGAAGAGTAAGGCTTTTCTTTCTTGAAATTCATCCATCAAAAGTTTATTTAGCAAGTTTCTCTTTGTCTAAATTTTTTCCATTTTAACCCTTTCTTGATATATATTTTCACTGCATATGTAATTCTAGATTAACAAATACTTTTACTTGGCAGTAAAAAAAAAAATTATTGTGTACTATCTCCTTGATTCCAAAATTGTTATTTGGAATTGAACGATCAGGGTAATTGTCTTTTTTCTGTAAGTTAATATAGCTTTTTTTTCTAAAACTCTTCTTTAAATGTTCAATCGTTTTTACTTTGATGTGTGTAGGTGTGAGTATTTGTAATTTGTGCTATCTCGGATTCATTGTGCTTCTTAAATCTGAGTTTTTTACATACTACTGGTTCTCAACATTCGTGTTGTTACATTTGCAAAATTATCTTGCCCTAATTTTTTCTTATTTCTTGTGGATCTACCACTAGATGCATCTTATTCTGCTCATATTTTCCATCTTAATTGTTTCTTTTTTAAAAATTTCTTTTTCTGCTTATAAATTCGTTTGCATAAAGAATCACTTTAAGTATTTTTTTCAGCCTGGGGTTTAATAGAATGACCAGTAAAAATGACCAGTTTATCCAAGTGAGGGAGGACCTGTACCTTCAAATGCTTATGGATCCCCAGCCAAATACTAGTCTGAAAAAGACAGAATTTTTCACTCATTCTTTTTTTTTTTTTTTGCTAAAAGGGAAATTATTTTATTGTAGGCCTCCCTTTTAATTAAATTTGTAAGCCCTTGTTTTATTCAGGAATTTCATATTTATATTAGTCAAGACTAAATTTAGTGATTTGTAGCAGAAGCCCCAAACTTCTACCAAAGAAGTGTCTTATATCAATAATAATAATAATAATAATAATAATAATAGTTTTTTCTTAGGGTTTAAAAAATGTGAAAACAGTTACTTTAGGATAGACACGACGATTCAAGAGTTGTTATGAAACCAATTTTCTTCTATATTTATGCTCTACCAGCTTTAAAATCAAGCATTAATAACCAAGGCTACCTAATTACAAATGACAGATACATCTCTTTGTTCTCCATTGCTGGCAGAAAGAAGGGGAAGCAAGAGGAAAATATGTTAACAACTGTCTCCTACAACGAGATTTAATAGGCTACCCACCTAATAAATACACTGATAAATTATTGGACAGAGTTTATGTTTCCATCATTACTTTTCTCTGGGAGGATGGTTGGAAATTTAGTCTTTAGGTGTGCACATTGCCAATCAAATAAAACTGGAGTTCAATAGTTAAGATTAATGGGAATACTATATGAAATAGGCAACAAGCATTATCTGTTATGTGGAAGCAAACTCTTTTCTCCTGTTCACTGCAGTCATTGATCCTAAGACTGCAAATCCAGGGTACTGCCAAAGCAAACAAAAAACAGCTTCCAAGAACCATAATACTGTCAACTTTACCTTAAAACTAGGAATGAAAGATCCAATCATGTTTTGAAACCTTATTTACTTGTAATTTCGGCTATATACTTAAAAAGTTGTTTGAAATATTTTATCTAGGGCTTTGTTGCAAGACTACTTCAGAATCCATTCATCTTCCATTTAATGTAAATTATGTGATTCTAAAAACCTAACATTCTGTGTGAATATTTAAGGGAACAATTACCTATTCCTCATCATTCCAAATGAGAAAAATTATAATGCATTGTACTTCAACCAAACCCCACAACTAGTTTTCTAAATCATTACTACATGCAATAAAATGCTTACTTATAAGTTATGAGATATCATGTTTGGATGTAAAAAATGCTTAAAACTTTGCTTCCTGACCATCAAACAATTAAATTGGTTGTTAAATTCATTTTGTATGCAGTAAAATGTAGAGTTTACATGTAGCATCATGAACATTTTGTTTATGATATGGAAAGGCCAATAACACATAACAATACATAAATTTGTTAGAAAAACTGCATGTAAAAATTTACAGTAAAATGGTAATTTTCTGTAATAAACTATAATTCACCAGTTGAGTTGGAGATTTAAAACTTGGAGCAGGGAGAGTTGAAAAGTCATTATTTTCTCTGATTACAGAAGTTGATGATACAGATGAGTCAGGTGAAGAGGCAGAAACTTGAGGTAAGCTATCAAACTCAGAAGCATCAATACAGATTCTCTACCATTCTGGTGCTGTGTAAAAACTTGTGAACAGAAAAGTTTTAAAGGAGTTGGTTAAAGATTTAAGATGAAAAAATTATAAATGAAACTTTGTTTCTTTGCACTGCCAATTATAACATCCAAACTTCTTTCTATATTACTATAAGACATTAATTTAAAGAAAGGTTCCCTACCTTACTGCCATAACATTCAAAAAGAACATTTATTATTACATCTATATAACTCATCCACTCTAATACCTCTCTAAGTTCCAACAATGTCTGAGATTCAAATCTTGTTTTGCTCATCGATGTGCTTTTAAAAATACCTACATGTGATTCTGACATTCTACTAATTGTTTCTGAAATGTAATTCGAGATTTATTCCTTGTATAACTTGTTTTGATAAGACCTCAAAAAATTTGGTTTAAAAAGTTGTACTGGGAGATATGTATATACTCTGATATTTGGCTAATAAATAAACAATAGTATCTCATCAAGATGGAGTCACATCCCTCCCAGGTCCTCCTTCTTACAATTAAAATTCCCAGGTGATAATGAAACACAGGAAAATAGAAAGACTGAAATGTAAAAGAAAGGAGTGCCTAGACCGCTTGGGACCTGAGGAAGGATGACACAGCACTGAGTTCTCTGAGTCTTTTACAACAAAAGACTTTTCAATAAGGACCACGGAGGCATTAGTAAGAGCTCTATTTTTGCAGGGGGGTATTGTTAGGGTCCATAAGGAAACTGAACAAACACACCCAGTGGCCTTCATTCTATGCTTTAATAAGAGAACCTCCTATTAAAAACTAGCTTAAATTATATTCAGTCCCATCATATAAAATATTGAAGATATAACTAAAAATTACTTGTAATAAAAGGTAGCAGGAAAATTACAGTGTGAATGAGAAAAGACAATCGACACACTATCACACAGATAAATCAGATGTTGGCATTTTTGACAAGACCTCAAAAAAGTTACTATAAAAAGGCTTTTAAAAGTAATTATTAATTATATTGAAACAAATGAATAGAAAATTCTAGGAAAGAAATATAAATGATAAAAACAAGTAGAAATTATAAAACTAAAAAATAAAACAAATAAAAATCTCACTGGATGGGTTCACTAGTAGAGCAGAGATGATAGAGGATAGAATCTGCCAACTGAGGACAGATCAACAGAATTTACTTCATCTGAAATAAAAGAAAGAAAATAGAATGAAAAAAAATCAAGTCTCATAAGATAATAATGAAAGAGCTAACATTTGTATTATCAGGGTTCTAAACATATGTAAGAGAGAGAGAATGAGACTAAAAGTATTTGAAAACATTATAGCCGAAACACTCCTAAATGTTATGAAAAAATAACCTACAGATTGAAGATGTGAAGTGTTTTCCAAATAAAATAATACTGAAGAAACTAAACCAAAATACATCGTAATTATACTTCTGAATACTAAAATCAAAACAAAATAAATGTTTTGAAAATAACCAGAGAGTAACAACACATTAGTCATGGGGGGATATCAATTGAATGAAAATGAGTTTTCATCTGAAACCATGGATGAAACCGAATACTGAAAGAAAAAAATTGTCAACCACATTCAGAGAAAACATATTTCCGGAATGTGAAGGGGAAATAAAGACTTTCTCAAATGAATAACAACTAAGAGAATTTGTAATAAGTAAGCATCCCTAGCAAGAATAGCTTTTAAAATTTTCTAAACAGAAAAGATATTATAAAAGACCAATGCTTAAAATTTCAGAAAGCAATGAACATCATAATGAGTACAATAGAGGTAAAAATATAATAGAGTACCATTTTTCTCATGAGCTTTCAAATCACGTTTGTTGGTTGAGGCAAAAATTAAAATTTAATATGGTACTCAATGTAAGTAGAGAAAATAAGTAAGATAACTATATTTTTAAAGTGGGTAGGTTAAAAGGACCATACAAAATTTATTCTCTGGCCATAATGGAATCAAACTAGAAATCAATAACAGAAAAACAAGAGGAAAAATTTCAAATACTTGGAAAATAAACGGCATGCTTCTAAATAACTCTTGGGTTAAAGAGGAAGGCTCAAAGGAAATTTTTTTAAGTGTGTAAAATTAAAGGGAAATGAAAATATAACATGTTGAAATATGTGTAATACAACATAATACTGGAAGTTCTAGCCAGCAAAATCAGGCAAGAAAATGCAGTAAAAGATATATAGAGTAGAAAGGAAAAAATAAAACTACTCCAATTTTAGACAACATATTTTTTATGAAATCTCCTAGACTTAAAAGGTGAGTTCCACAAGTTTAAAAGCTACAGGAACAACACATAAATATCAATCACAATTATAGATACTAAAAATTAATATGTGGACACAAATTTAAAACACAATACCACTGCTAATTATTCTAAAGAAAATTAAATATTCAGGTATAAATCTAGCAAAAACTTACACAGAATTTGCATCTGAAATTATAAAAACCTAATAAAAAATCAACATATACTGAAGAAATAGATAGAGATAACTTGTTTATGATTAGAAGAGTCAGTGTAGAAAAGACGTCGACTCTCTTGCAGTCAATATAAAGGTTTAAATCCAGCTCTGCTCAAAAACCCTGCAAAGTATTTTTTTT
Source organism: Pteropus vampyrus (assembly GCF_000151845.1). Lineage (NCBI taxonomy): Eukaryota > Metazoa > Chordata > Mammalia > Chiroptera > Pteropodidae > Pteropus > Pteropus vampyrus. The sequence goes on along the minus strand of NW_011888789.1, from coordinate 24,914 downwards.
AACAGATCCAGACGAGCTTATTCTAACACTTATATGAAAGGGCACAAGACACAATAGCTAAAAACATTTTAAGAAAAGAACAAAGTGGAGGAATCAGTCTACCTGATGTGAAGGCTTATTATATGTGTAGCAATCAAGTCAGTGTGGTATTGCTAGAGGGATAGACATATAGATCAATGGGAAAAAAATGTTAGAACCCAGATGGAGGCCCTCGAAAATATGCTCAACTGAATTTTAATAAAGTTGCAAAAGTAATTCAATGGAGGAAAGAAAGCCATATCAAAAAATCATGTTGGAACAGTTTGCAATACAAAGACTTAAAAAAATAAAATTTAATCTAAAAATCACGTTTCATATGAAAATTAACTAAATATAGACCACAGACTTAAATGTAATATGTACAACTATAAAACTTTTTTCAAAAATAGAAAATCTTGGAGGCCTAAGACAATCTGAAAATTTCTTAGAATTGACGCCAAAAGCACAACTTTTGTAAAAGTACAAATTGACAAATTGGAGCTCATCAAAATTCATTTTCTGCCCTTAAAATATCCTGGGAAGAGGATAAAATTACAATCTACAAAGTGACAGAAAATATTTGTAAGCAATGTATCTGAAAAAGAATTTATATTTAGAATATGTAAAGAATTCAAACTCAACAGTAAAAAAGCAAAAATAAAAATAAAATTAGAAACTAGACAAAAGGAATTGACAAACATTTAACTGAAGAAGATAGACAGATGTTTAATGTCATTAGCCACTAATGAAATGCAAATTAAAACCATAATGAGATATCACTATATCAATATATCAGAATGGCTAAAATAAAAATGTGACTTTTGGTGGTGAATGAAAAATGTATTTTTTTATATTCTGTTAGATTTTAAACTGAATTGAAATTATTTCAGGTTTAAAAAGATCCCAAGTGAAAATCATTTTAAAGTAATTCTGTTTTGGATAACTTATGAGAAGAAAAAAAAGTTATGTGTGTTCAGGAAGGATATATTTTCAACCCAAGCCTCAAAACATCATCACAGTTCAAGTTGCAGCAAACACAAGCTTACAATAAAAAAAATCATAAAATATGAGGAAATAAAACACTAAACGAGGGCCATCTGAAAAAAAAATAACAATAAATTCAGACTCTACAAATCTATATAGATTAGATTTTTGGATACATAATCTTCTGATTGGTGGAGCAGGAAAATACTGCATATAGCAGAAATTAAATCTAAAATGTACTTAGATAAGTAGCTTCAAGGCCATTCATTCTACAGGAAATAATAGTACCTGGCCGATGGTTGGTTCTCAGAGGTTGGCCTGTTTTTCCAGTGGGGAAGTGAAGTGAGTGCCTGTGGAGAACAGGGAGAATAAAAAAAGAGTGATACTAGCAGTAACACAAAAGGGCTACACCCTACAGGATTTAGGGTAGACATTTTATTGCATAAAGAGTCGTAGGCAAATACACACAGGACAGAATTTGTAATAAAAGTGAGAGGAGAGTCTAAAGAACAAAGCAGAAAATAATTTGTAAACTTTCTAGATTTTCTTCTAAATACTTAAAAATTTAGAGCAAGCTGGTATCATTGTTCTTTATAACCAATGTATCACACTATTGTTAACTCTGTCAAGATTTTTATACAGTAGACTGATTATGTGATTTCTACCTAATAATAGAGCAGTTTGTTAGTATATTTTTAAATCCATTAAAATGTGATAAGGCATAATATAGAAAATACATGTTTTTCTTATATAAAGAAAATGTTAGTAATGGGCTGGTAGTCTTAAATTTTCTGCTAAGTGCGATGACCTCTTTTTGAGTGATAAATTGTTGAGATTAGCTCTCTAATTCATTAAAGTCAATTCTTTTGAAAATGGTAATAGATATTTCAGTGAATTAGAGCACTAATCTAACAATCTGCCAAACAAGCTAACCTGATAGTTTGAAGCTTTCCTAAGTATAATGTAATTTTAAACTAAGAGAGATCATATCCCATGAACAACAAATTGAGATACTCTATGTAACTTAATTTTGAATGGTAATGATATTAATGAAATAAGATTTTTAAAGCATTTCAAGTCCATACATTCCTACAAAGAATTGTTTAATCAACCCCTAAAGCAGGAGCTAGTTTAATTTTCAAAATTTCATAAAATACCTGTCTTTCATAAATTCTTATCGGTGACAAAGTGATCAGTCCTTCCTAATCTACTTTTTCAAAGCTTCTTTTTATTTGTGCCATCTGGGCAGAAACCCACACGCAGGTGTATATATCTTATTAGTGGAGTGTGTCTTATAAATAATCAGGAGAACTTGCTAAAGTTGATTTAGAGAATGCAAATGACTGAGGAAAGAGTCAAGTATCAAGGTTATATTTATTAAATTCAACGTGATATGATTTGGTTCTGTTTGGAACAAAGGCACCAAACAGTTTCTGATTCAAAGAGGCAGATTCAGATATTTCAGTAGGCTCCAAACATCATAGTTTTCAGCAAATAAAATAAAACACAGACATAAATGTAAGTGAGAAATGATTATGGATTGTAAATGTGAAGAAATATCTTTTTTTTTTTTAAGCGGAGAACATGAACCCTGTGAGTAAATGTGTGTGTGTCTGTGTGTGCGCAGGAGTGTGTGTGTGTGCGTGTGTTTGTGTGTGTGTGTGTGTGTGTGTGTGTGCACGGTGGGGGGTAGGGGTGTAGAATGTAAAGTAGAAGAAGATTAAAATTTTCTGATTTATGTGGTTTTCACATTATTCTAATAATTCTGCTAGAATTTTGCTAAGTGTTTTCAGGCTATAACATTTGTTCAATATCCACACAAGTGGGACTAAAGACAAATTCCACCTCATACTTGGGATCGGGCTTAGTGACTTCAACTTGAGCCTCTTTTAAGAATTTTCCCTGAGGTTGACAGAATTCACCTACCTATACAAGACAAGCACCCCCTGGTGGATGCTGTGTGTTTCCTTTGCTTAGAATAGTACTTGGCAAATAGTTTCCGACTAGATCTGGGGTGTTCAGGGTGGCATGGCCAGTTGGTTTGTTTGTTGGTTGGTTGGTTGCTGTTGTTTCTTTGTTTGTTTTAAGTCTACAGCACCCAGTCTTCCTTCCTAGGTGGTCTCCCATCCAAGTACTAACCAGGCCCAACCTAACTAATAATAATGTGCCTTCTTCCTTACTTCTTGCTTTGGGTGTGCAAGATAATCCACAGATTACAGCTGAGGGGTGGTTCTCGAGAACTGAATAAGAACCATTTTAGGAAATCCTTTGTGGGAAGAGTTATTGGGAAAGGTTTATACTGTAGTCTAAACAAAAGATCCAAAATCACCACTAGAGAAACCAGATGTGAAAGCCAAGATATTAATAATATGTAAAATAACTAAAATATTTATCAAATGCTTACTTTATTCTTGACAGTGTTTTTTACATTAACTCATTTAACCCCATAATAACTTTATTAAGAACCATTATTAATACTCCCCCAGTTTTCAGATGAGGAGGTACAGGTTGTCAAAACACCTTACTTGAGGACGTACAATTCATATGTCTCATCCCTGGGATTTATAGAGAGGCAGGCTGATTCTAGAGCTTGTCTAATGCAGCAGCATTACATATTTGGACACAGTGCTTTTTAAAGACACACTACTTTTTAAGAAAGCTAATTAATAAAATAATATGCATGAGAAAGTAGAGTAGAGGTACCTGGTAAGCTACAGAAAATTTTGGAATATTTTATTATTTGATGGCTTGTATCTCTGGAACAAAAGAAACTTTAGTGACTCTCACATATTTTCCAGGGCAGAAAGAGTTGAAAAATTGCTAAGCTGTGGCACTACATAGCAAAAATCATGTTGAAAGAGATACTTTATGAGCTCAATACATATTCAATTTGGCTATCAACTAGAACCCTTGCCAGCCTGACTGGAGAATCAGGCTCAGCAATGGTTTAAGGCTGAATTCAATGGTTGTGCCATGTAACCACTGGACACATCATATCCAGGTAGTGGCTGCACAGTTGCCCAGATACTTCTCCATGTCTGCACATACCTGCACGTCTCTTGGAACACCAGTGTACAGGTATACAACCATTCTACCTTGAAATATGCTCACTCTGTTAGCATCAATTGTGTCAACAAATTAACGTCGCTTTTTAGTATCTTCCTCTTTAGAAGTGGCCTGTTCTATAGTAATGAACAGGGAAGTATGTAATGAGCTATGTCTCCCACAAATAAAATATGTTCAGTAGTTTAGGGCCATTCATCTTCAGATGTCAACTCAGAAATGTCTCATAAATGGTGTGATTCCCATGATACTCTGGCATTTAGATCCTTCTACCTTATGACAGAACCACTAGAGAGTTGGATTACACAGCTCATCCATGCAAATATGTCAAATATGAAGTCAACGTCAGCCAACAATTTCCTGAAGTTTCTTCAAAGGGGAATGCAGAAAGGACTGCTCAGTTACCTGCTTCCCATACTAAGAGTGAATATGGAATGGTATGTATATGTGATTATGATCATCACATATAGAGATTTTCTTACAAATTGCCATGCTGAGCATTAACGATGAGTTGCAACTAGATAAGGAAAACAAACCTTGAAAGAACAGCTCTAAATTCTTTAAAATGTGTGGCATAGTGCTGGTATGAGAAACTTTTTGTAAACTGAAGGGGATGGCATCAACATGCTTAGACACCCCATTCCCAAAAGACTGGGATGCATTTTCCCCATTAATATTGTGTTCACTGGAAACAGTGATTATGGAGTGAATATTCATGTCATAACAAGGAGGTCTCTATTACCAGAGTGTCAAACAAAATATCTGGCAAATAGACCAATTCTAAAGAGAAAGTTAGAGCAGTTATATTACACAGGTTTGGAATCAGAAATTAGGCAAAGAAATAAATGAAGAACGAGTATGGCAGCAATAGTGTGCTGAAAAATCACCAAAGATGCTAGTATTTTGTTAGTTCACCTTTAGGGATTGCAAGTATATCAGATATATATTTTCATAACAGCTTCTTTGAGATATAATTTATATTTATATCTTCAGTGTATTTTTAAGTGTGCAACTCATCAGCTTTTAGTATGTACACAGAATGGTGCATCGACCACCACAATTTAATTTTAGAACATTTCATCACCCCAAAAGAAACTCCCATACCTACTGGTAGACATCCTACATTCTTTTCTTTCTCTGAGTCTCAGCAACTACTAATCTATTCACCACTATGGATTCGCCTATTCTGGGTACTTGATATAAATGAAATCATAAAATATGTGATACTTTGTGATGGCTTTCTTCATCAGAATATCATTAAGGTTCATCCTATAACATATGCCAGTACTTTTTATTGCCAGGTAACATTTCATTGCATGGAAATTCTATTTTATTTTTTTCCATTCATCAGTTGGTAGACATTTGGGTTGTTTCTATTTTTTTTAGCTATTATGCCTAGTGTTGCTACGAACATTTTAAACATTTTTGTGTGAACATACATTTTTATTTTTCTTTAGTAAATATCAAGGAGTAGAATTATAAGCTCATATGAAAACTTTACAATTTAACATTTCGAGGACATGCCAAACTGTTTTCCACAATAGCTATTTCATTTTACAATCCCACCAGCAATGTATGAGGGTTTTAATTATTTGATATTGTTCCTATACCTGTTATTGCCTGTCTTTTTAATTTAGCTACTCTTGTGGGTGGGAAGTGGTGTATCATTGTGGTTTTGATATCTATTTCCCAAGAATACAGATATTGAACAATTTTTCATGTGCTTATTGGCCATTTTCCCATCTTCCTCTGACCATTTTTAAATTATATTTGTGGTTTTTGTTGAATTTTAAGGGTTCTTTATATAATCTGGATACAAGTTCCTTATCGGATATATGATGTGCAAATATTTATCCTATGTCGTAAATTGTCTTTTCACTTTCATGATGGTGTTCTTTAAAGCATAAAATCTTCGAGTTTGATGATGTCCAATATATTTATTTTTTTGGATCTTACAATTCTGCATTATATCTGAGAAATAATTGCCTTACCTAAGGTTATGAAGACTTACTCCTATGGTTACTTTTTCAAATTGTTATAGCTTAATCTCTTTTGCAGCTTAAATGCATTAGATTTATGATCAAATATATAAGGTGATGAGTAGATTTCTTCATGCCCTACTTACAAAAAGAGAGAGAAAAGAGGTCGTACCTCAGGTGTACAAGCTGAGACTGCCGTCCCTCAGACTGACCATCCAGACTTGAAGGAGCCAAAACCAAGCACATATACTTTACTTAATTTTGTGTGATGTGACCATTGTTATCTGGCTAAAAATATACTAATAATAATAATTAAAAAAAAAAAACCAAGGACTTCTTTCCATTTGACTCAGTTGAATTGAATCATAATTCTCTTTTCTTCGTCCATCAATTAATACTCAAATATAAACTACCTTGGAACAGATACAGTAGATTCACTCTTTTAGTATCCATTCTAACCTTACCTTTCTGTAGGGACCGAAAAGCTGAAAGAGACCAGTGAAGTGAGAATCCTGCATGTGTCTTATGTTCCACTGCACAGATACCTCTGCATCAGCCTAAAATGTGGCAGTGAGCAACCTAATGCACATGATTGGCTTGATCTATAAGTGACCAGTGTCACAGATACATTCAGTTGTTCAAGGCAACCATGGCACACTATTTTTAGCTTCCAGTTACTAGCATCAGAAGTTCTGAGCAGGGACAGTGACTCTAGTAGTGTCATTAGCAGTCTGATTCTCTTAGCTGTGCTGTCCTTAGCACTGTGTTTCCTGGTTGTATGAGACCCAATTGTAATGCTCTGATTCTTTAATAAATCCTTTTTGGTTCAAGATAACTTAAGTAGGTTCTATTATTTGCAATTAACAACCATGATTAATATAGTCCCCATTACTCTCACCCACCCATATTCATAGCCTGGGCAGGGACTCTATTTTTTAGCAGTCTATCATTGCATAATTCTTTTTAACTTCCTTGGTCCTGACCTAACTTTCTAATCCTACCCTCTGCTTCTGCCTTCTAGATCATTATAAATAAATGTTTCTATGCTATTAATTTCAGTATCCAAATGTTCTATTTCCCAATTGATTAGTTTGACTATCATGTGCTCTGTTCTTCTAGTTCACTTGGTCAACCAATTGCACTTAATATTTCAACTATCTTGATACTTTGATTTCCATTACTATTTTTTCTATATTTTATCTTCTGTCTTCACTACAATTATTTAAATTTTTTTCTTATTCTCCTGATTCTTTTTTCTCTTCTGAACAGCTGAACACAGTTATAGAAAATTATCTAGCTTGGCAAATTGATGCCACTCTGAATTCAAGATCACTTACCATAAGTAGATTCTCCATATGGCATATTGTCCAATACTTATTTGATCAAGTTATACGATAGTATATCCAACAATTTCACACGTTTCCCACTTACCAACATCAAACATTATATCAGTAGGTGATCTCCAGCTACTTATTCACTGAGAATGCAGAAACCTTCTAAAAGCTATCAAACATTTTTCCCTATAACTATAATTCTACTAGAATTTGATTCCATCCAATTATCCTCTCTTTTATATACTCATAAAATCTTGTATTCTTATCTTGAAGTGTTTTGCCCAAATAATATTTCAGAAAGAAAGGAAAAAAGAAAATATGGAAGAAAGGTCCCTAAGCACCTCTTTTTGCATATGTTATAAGATGTTCCTAACAGCTCTCCAGGGTTCTTGATGTCCAGCTCAAGCAAGAGCACACAGTAAATGATTCACTATCTCTGGCAGAATTGGGGAATGTATTAGTTTCTGCTTCCGCCCCCCACCCCCCACCGGCCAGGTATTTCATTAGGTAAAGGATTTGGCCTTGAATAAGAGTGGCTATTTTTTGTGAAAGTTTACTAGGTGTTGGTATTGGTTAGATCTTTGTGAGATAAGTCTAGCACTAGGCTAAAGAGGTGGAAAAATACGTTGAATCCTGTTTCCTCAACAGTCTTTTCATATTTCAGAGATGGGCAGCACACATGGTTGACCAGGAGTGCTTGCAAATAAAAAGGACTACTCTGTGTATTCTTAGCTATCTATGGCAGCAGAAATTCACAGTGTAGGTGCTATGTCTCAATCTAAACCTCCCTGTCCTAATTGTGATATATCAGAAACATCTCAATTCCCTGATAGAAGTGGAAATTTCTTGGTATGTATTTATTTTATGCCTGTTCAACTACTCTGGAGAATTTTGGCTGTGCTAGTATTTTTGAAGTATTCAGATCATATATATATAGACTAATTCTTGGAAGATTCTAAGATGTCAGTTATTGATAAGGCATTATTTCAGCAACATATTTCTAAGATACTAAAAAATAATTCTATTTTAACAGACACATCCTATATTAAGCTATCACACAGGAATTCCTGCCACAAAAGAACAGAAGATGGTTTACATTAAACCTCTGCTGTTTTTATATTCAGTTCTCAGGAAACAGATTTTGAAAATAATAATAATAATAATAATAATAATAATAATAATAATCAGGTTACTAAAAATACCTAATTTATACAAATCTAGAAAAATATTTATAACATATTTTTAAAGGAAGGTGTCTGGAAAACTGAAAAAACAAATACAGTTTATTGAATGGCTCTAGAGTTTCCCCTTGCTTGACTTCACCTTGGACCTTTTGACATTTTAGGGCCATGAAGCCATCTTAGTCATGATAGCCATACTGATAATACTTTATTAGATGCTTAACTTGTCCTGGCTTGCTCAAAATTTTCTCAGTTTTAAAACTGAAAGTCACATATTCTGAAAACATCTTAGTCTGGGATGAACCATGATGATTAGCTACCCTAAGCTGTACCCTCTTCATCTTTGAACACCTTGGTTCTATTTGCCTATGTCATTTTTTTTTTCTGTTATACTACCATGTAGTTTATTCAAAAAATCATTTCATTCTTGACATCCTTCATTCATGTTAAATCCAGTAAGGTCCTAATTAAGGCGCTTATATGCTCAATGAGTCTCTATATTACCAGCCACTTAAGACTGGTTACAAGAGAAGTGTGTGAACAGTTGGAAGAATAAATAAAGTGCTAAACTTCTGTTCTACTGAATTGCTGTACTACTCACCTAAGAAGAATTTTCCTATAGAATATTTAACCAAGTTTCTATTTACGAGAAATATTACCATAGCAGCCTCTGCCTACTACTCAAGAGATACTCAAGAGATAGCTTTATGAGAAGCTATTCAATACATGGCTAAAAAAAAGTCTAAATTTCAATCGCTCTTTCTACCACTGCTTATATCAGTATCTTTAGAAACTGATCTAGAGCTAAGTGTTTAATCTCATCAAACTCACCTCAAGCATTTCTCCAACTATTAGACAGGAGTCCATCCAATAAAAAAAAAGATTTAGTCCAGATAAATGTTGATGACTAAGAGAGTAAAGTCTAATTTGATAATATCCCTTAAATCCTATAGAAATAAGTGTGCTGTCAAGAAAGGAAACACTTCATGGATCATGAAACTCACTCCTAAACTACCCATAATAGGCTCAATCTTAGATTTTTCTTGACTTTTCACCTGTGATCCTCATTTATTTTATTTTATTTTATTTCTGCAGTGACCTTACATCTTTTTAGGCCAACTGAATAATCATCTCCCCTCCAAATTTTGAATACAGTCAGATTTTGCCTCTCCTTTCTAGTACATCATCTTTATGGTTCTGGAATTGGTAACAAGATAGAGGAATTTCCTGTACCTCTTCTGTGTAGGCAGTCTTTACCAGATAAGTCTTGGCAACCATTAATTTGATTTCCACTTTCAGAGTCATCCATTATTCATTAGCAACATTATTTCATTTATCTGTTAGTCACATTTTATATATCCCAATTTATATGGACACTTAACAATAGCCAAGAAAAGAATTTTCACAACAAAATGATTTTGAAATAATTTTATAGCAGACATAAATGTGGTCATAGATTATGGTTTCCACACCCTTGCTATGCCACTGAATATATACTACAAGCAGAACTTATGTGTCATGCAAAAAAATTTAAATTTTTTCATTTAACATTTTTCATTTAAATTTATTCATTTAACAATATAGCACCCGTGAAAATTAGGCATGGAGCTAAGTTTATCATTAAGAAGTAAAAAATTACTCTGAATGAAAGCATATCTTTAGCTTTAATATCCTCCATACGAATTGGAAATATAACAGAAACAAAACACTTTTATTTATGAAAGTTACACTCTAGTTATTAATCTTAAGAAAATGTATGTGTAGATGTGTGTGGGTATGTTTTTCCTACCAAAGATGAAAAATGTAAGAAACACATCTTAGCTGTCCATGGAAAGAAAAGCTCAGAACAACATGGCTTTCTTCCTGAATGCTAAAAGGGTATCCACATTTTGGAGGTTGCCAGGAAATGATGCGAATAGTGCTCCTAATAGTGCCAGTAATGTTGCCAGGCATTATTATCAGTGCTTTATATTAATTTGTTTCATCCTTTCAACCAAATATGCCATTATTATTTCTTATTTAAAATCCATATACCATCTAGTGTTATTATTCCCTATCTAAAGATGAGTACAGGGAGAGAGAAAAAAGTTAAAACTTTCTTCAAGTACACAGAACAAGGAGTTAAGTGATGAAGCCAGAGCTCAGTCCCAGAGTGTCTGGCTCTAGGGTCCTCATCCTGAACCATGGTGCCATAGAAGGCATTGCTTCCCTATTGCTTAAAAAAGGGTATGGAACTTGTATTTTTATTGTTTAAAAGAAATAGCTGTCAAATATTCAGGAGGAGCACAGGAGAAATTGAATGACACTCTGATTTATGATGAGGCAAATGAGTAAACAGATCCTGACTCTGCATTTGGGTCTTGTTTATCTCCTTGGGAGGTGACAGAATAGGGATGAAGAAAATGAAGGAAGGCCAGTTGGTGGTACCCGCTCTTAGATTCCCACCCAGATAGGCTGAGTGGGAATCTAAGAGTGAGTACTCTGGTGCTCTGCTTTGTAGCAACTGCAGGGGGAAAAAAAAGCATTTATATTTCCCTGCTCCATATGTGAGCTGAGGCATCCATAGGTTATGGGTTGTTTGTGTGTGTAAAATTTTGCCTGGTTCAGAGATGAAACTCTAATGGATTTTTTATTGGGCGCTTCCAATTAAATTGAGAAAGTCCTCTTTATTTTCAGTTTTCTGAGTTTTTTGTTTGTTTCTTAATCATACAGTTGTTTAAGCATATCAATGCTCTTTCCAAATCTACTGAAATGTCTTTATTTTTTCCTTTGTTAGTGATGAAATTTATTGATCTATTTTAAATAATAAATTGCAATTTTAGGATAAACTCCAACTGGTCATGATGTGCTATCCTTTTTAGATATAACTGTATTTGAATTGTTACTATTGTGTTTAAGATGTTTGCATATAGCGTTATTGGAGAAACTGAGTCTCTCATTTTTATTGAATGTCCTTATTAATGTTATTTAATGGCCTTGGTGGGAATTTGACATTGATTTTTTTAATTTCTAGTCTCTAAATAAATTTGTAGAAGATTAATATTATCATTTAAATGTTAAGAATTCCCACTGAAACTATTGACACAAGAGATACATATGTGTGAAAAAATTTTAATGATAATTTAAATTTCTGAAAAAAAATGTAGTCAGTGTTTAATTTCTATATCTTCTTGTGTTTTTGCTTTTGTTTAGGCTTTTCAAGGACTTTGCCCATTTAACTTCTCAAATGGATTAGCCTAAGGTTATCGTAATATCTTTCTTTCTTAACTTTTAATGACTGTAGTATTTATATTGATGTCCCTCCCCCATTAGTGATAGTGATAACTGGTGTGTTGTTTCTCCTGTGATTCTTGTAAAGTCTTCATAGAGATTTTATCAATTTTGTAAACTTTTTAAAAAAACAATGTTTAAACTTTTTGGTTTTTCTCTATTCGATATATGTATGTATGTATGGGTGTATGTGTGTACATATATAGTATATATATATATATATATACATATATATATATAATTTTTTTTTTTGCCGTATATATAGATATATATATATATTTTTGCCATAGAGTTTAAGACTTTATTGTTGGGAATAGCATTAGACTTAATAGAAAAAATGTATTTACAGAAGACAGGGCAGAGTTTCCTCATACTTCTTCATCCAGTTTCCTCTATTATTGACCTCTTTCATTAGTATGCTTCATTTGTTACAATTAATGAACCAATGTTGCTACCTATTATTAACCAAAATCCATAGTTTGTAAAAATTTTCTTAGTGTTACCTAATGTTCCTTATCTGTTTGAGGATCCAGTCCAGGATCCTACATTACATGTACTTTTCATGTCTCCTACTTTCTACATTTAATTTTATATTATTGATTTCTGCTTTTATCATTATTATTTCTTTATTTATACTTTGAGTTTTATTTTCTGTTTTTTTTCTTTTTCAAGTTGTTGCTCATCATCATTTTAATTTTTTTCTATTAAGTGTATAAAATTATAAATGTCTAAACATTGCTTTAGCTGCTTTGCACAATTTTGGTGTGCTGTATTTTCATTATCAATTTCAAAACATTTTCTAATAATTTATTTTGTATTTTCTTTTTGAAACATGTTTATTATGAAATGTTTTGTTTAATTTATAAACATTGGGGTATTCTAGTTATCTGTTATTCATTTATAGTTTAGTTATGTTTGTTCTTAATTGCATACTTTATATGATTTTAACCAACTGAAATTTGGGAGAATTTTCTTCATGGCAAGATATTATTTATCTTGGTGACTATCTTATATACACTTGTAAAGAATACAGATTATGCAGCTTTTGAAAATAATGTTTTTTGACTATCAATTAAGTTAATTAGATAAGATGACTCATTCTTCAGAAGTATGTTAGCCACTTTCCTCAGCCACCCCAGGATCATGTTCAAATTGGTCAGGATACAGTGATGAAACAATATGGACTTCCCTCGGTCAAAATTATTCTAGCTCCCACTACTGATAAATACCTACACTGCAAACAACGTATGTTGATGTTGAGCTTCTTATAAACCCCTGCCCAGTGGAGATGAGGGATCTAGAAAATTATTTTGCTCTCTTTCCATCACTGTGGGGTGGGGGGCAGCAATTTATCTCATCAAGATAGACACTCATTCTTTACATGTTTTTCATTTTTTTGCTGGAAATTTCTGTGTTAACGCTATCATGTGTATACTGCCATAAAGCCTTATTCATATTCCTCACACCCTATAAAATACTATTTTTGATCAGGAAACTCATTTTGTATAAATAGTAATAAGTTATCCTCACAAAATTCACTAAATTTTTCTCACGTTTCATTCAAATGTAGCATTATAGAATTTTTGAGTGGCCTATAGAAGACAATATTGTGGCCCCAGCCAGAAGACAACACTCTCTAATATGAAGCAGTTCTGCTAAATGTAGCTTATGTTTTGAACCAAAGTCCAAAGAAGATGCAGTTTCTCTAAAACCAGGAACATATGTGTTAATAGATTAAAAGCGGGGATGACTCCTATGACTATTATTTCTTAGAATCTGTTAAAAAAATTTTTGCTTCTTTCTCTACAGCATTGTGCTCTCAAAGTTCCCAAGGGAAGATGTATTTGCCTGTTGACACAACAGTGGTACCTTTGTATTAAAAGCTTGCCATCTGGCCATGAGCACTGTGGATTGCTAATGCCATTGAAACACAGGCATAGAAGGAAGGCTGTCTCTGAACTGGTTGGGGTGATGGATCCTGATTTACCAAGGGAAAGTATGGCTTCTATTACACAATCACAGCAGGGAAGATGATTCTGAAACCCAAAGGAGTTTCTTAAATATTTCCAGTAGTAAAAGTTAATGGAAAACTATAATGACCTATTGTAGCAGGACCACCAACAGCACAGCCCCTTCAGGAAGGATTTTGGGTTCACCACACTGAGTAAACAACAACTTAATGAGCTTATATAATCAATCTGGGGAAACAACACTCTCACATATTAAAAATATAATTTCTTCTTAAGACACATTGTAAAATTATGGGGCAAAGTCTATTTGAACTCTAATAGATGAGAAATGAAAAATTAAGATGGGCTATTCTGGAAGACAATTAGTTATTTTTACATTTATGAGTTTTCTATTAATCTATTTTATTAATAATAGAAATAACACTAAAATATATCCTTTTGTTCTATCAATTTTAAGCTGATACACTCAATAATGAAAGAGTATAAACTAAATGAATATTTTTAATGACATTTTCATTCTTCTGAGAGAATATTCTACTTGAGCAGACTGCAAGCTTCCACAGATATCCTTGAGGTAGTTCATCAGGAATAATTATTTGATATTTATAATTTATGACCTGGAAATAAAGCCAAAATAATTTATCCTATGCAATATGTCTTTTAAAAAGTATCACTTGTTTGTGTTTGAAAATTACCGCAAAGAAAAATCAGGTCTGTGTCATGGAAATTCTATGTAACTTTGAGCATTTCTCACATATAAAAAAGACTTTACTGAATAATCAAAGTCAATTACCTAATGAATGAATAATAGATAAGTTAAAATGGTCAATTTTTAGTCTCAAATATTTTCACTAATGTACCACTCCCAGTCGTTATAGTAAGAGAATTAAAGAGGCATTGAAGTATAATTCAAAATTACCCATTTAAAAGTAAATAAACTTTCTTCGAAGACTCATGTTTTATCTGAAATAATAATAAAACTTTACATCTTACTTCATAATGTAGTTGCATTTATTTTAATAGAAAATACTTTAAATTACTTGCTATGCAGTAAAATAAGCTCCCTAGAAATGTATGCCACATTTATTATATAACTTTGTGTATTTCTAGGAATATAGCCATCCACCAAACTAATACTTTCATAAAGTTTTTAATTGTGGCAATGTAATAACATACATTTTGTTCATGATATAAAGAATTTTATAACCAGGAAATAAAAATCTCGAAAGCATGATGTTCTAATGAACACATTGTAGGTAGGATACCAACATGCTATCAGTTTTATGCATTGAATTTGAAAAGGTGTAATACATGTAACACATTTAATATTAAATCAAAGGAAAAAAAGTTCTTCATAGAATATAGTACAGTAAATATATAGTTACTTAATGAAATTATCACAATCTATATTGCTGAGTAAAACACAAATTCAAAATAATTGCTGGGACTTTAAAAAGTATGTGTTGAAATTGAAAAGAAATTCTGTTCCATGGTATCACCTCTCTGTTTTCATCTGAGCTATAGCTTGATTATGACAGGTCCTGAAATATGCCTCACTCAGTTACATGCTTATCTTGGAACTTGATTTTCTTCCTTTGTTGGTAAACTTCTATTCATGTTTAAATCTTAGTTGGAAATAAAACATCCTGAAAGAGGCCTTTTCTGAATCTCTATTTCTTTACCCTTTCTGACTGATGCTCTATATCATCCCATAATTTTCAGTTTTTCCTGCCAGACTGTAAACTCCATGGGGAAGGAACTACATCTTTTGTTAACACTTGCGTCTTCGTTATTCAGGACAGCACTTGCCACTTGATAGGTGCTCAATAAATATTTTAAATGATTGAATAATCACTGAAGTACAATTTGAATCTCAGTGATACCAGAATTAATAATTATATTATAATAATACAATGAAAATTTAAGTGAAATTTGAACAGCATCTTTTTTCTTTTTCGTTGAAATCTTAAAATGAAATGAAGGTTATGTAACAGAAAGCTAAGCAGTGATTCTATACTCTACTGATATGGTTATATAAAAAGAAAATGAGAACCTCTATGTTGTCCATGGCAGCTATAATAAAATTTACAAAAAATGTATTCAAATAAAGCCAAATACGTGAGAGAGCAAACAATTATGTAGATTTGGCTATAATTTGCAAACTACATTCATTTTTAAATGCTTTGCTCAAATTGAGACAATCTCTGATCTCTTTTTTTCTCATTTAACATGTGTCTAGTATCTATTTATAATGCACAATTTTAAGTAGAATTTTAGCTATGCTGTATAGTATTGTTTCTCTCTGGCCTACTTGTCCTTATTCTTCTTTCTCATCCTAACAAAAGTAAGATTTTGATGCTAGAATGCTTACTATATCCATTCAAAAACACTTATTGAATGTCTACCATGTGCTAAAATATTTTCCATAAGTTTCTTAGTAATGTATTGATGGCTCATTCTCTTGTTATTTTATTTACACTGTGGCTCATATATAATGCTGATGTTATTGTTTTGTAGTGTAAATATGATGAAGTTGATGTGAAGCATTATACCATATAGAAGACCAGGTCCCAGAACTACTTCATAGCTTCTTGATGTAGTCCATAGCATAAAGATTTCTTAAAGACACACCGTGCACCCTCCAGGAAGACATGCTGGCCTTCTTAATTCTATATTATTTGATGACATTTCCCTAGATATTGGGATCAATACAGAATATTGTGTTTATTGTAGTATTTAATTCCACTCTCTTATTAGTCATGGACATTATATTCAGAGAAGATACATACACATACAATTTTCCTCCATTTTTTATTATGGTGTAACTGACATGCAATAAACTGCAGAAATTTAAAGTGTACTCTTTGATAAATGTGATGCGATTTCATATGTAGACATCTATGAAAAAAGCCATCAGTATAATCAAGATAGTGAATATATCCACCACCTCTAAAAGTTTTGTGATGTCCCGTTATAACCTATATCTCACAGTCATCCCCTCTCTGCCCTGCCCAGGCAACCACTCATCTGCTTTCTATTATTACAGAATAGTTTATCTTTTCTAGAATTTTATAAAATGGAATTATACAGTATGAACTATTTTGGATCTTGTTTCTTTCATTCATCAATAATATCTTGAAGTTAGTTTATGGTTTCCATATATTTATGTTCATTTCTTTTTATCGTTCAGTTGTATTACATTGTACAAATGTACAACAGATTATGCTTTCATTTGTTTATAGACATTCAGTTTTTTGTCTAGTCTAAGACTACAACAAACAAATATCTTCTAGATGTTTCTATTTTTATGTCCATGACCCATTTTGAGTTAATTTTTGCATGCAATGTGAAGTGTGGATCAACATTCATTTTTTTGCAAATGATTATCTAGTTGTTCCAGTACCATTTGTTGAAAGTCTATCCTTTCTCAACTTATTTTCCTTTTCACCTTTGTCAAAAATCAGCTGCCCATACGTATATGAGTCTGTTTCTGCATTTTCTATTATGTTCTATTGATCAATTTGTTTATCTTTATACCAATATCACACTGCCTTGATTACTGTAGCTTTATAATAAATCTTGAAAATATGTAGAGTTACCCCGTATTAGCCCTCTAGGACTGTCATAACAAAACATCACAGATTGAGTGGCTTAAACAGAAATTTATTTTCTCACAATTCTAGGGGCTGGAGTTCTGAGATCAAGGAGTCGGTAGGGTTGGTTTATCCTGAGGTCTCTTTCCTCAGGATAAACATATGGCTTCCTTCTTGCTGCCTCTTTAAATGGCCCTTTCTCTGTGGACACTAATCCCTGGTATCTCTTCCTCTTCCTATCAGCCCTATTAGATTAGCGCCCCCACTTATGAACCCATTTAGCCTTAATTATGTTCTTAAAGGCCAGATCTCCTAAAACATTGGGGGTTAAGGCTTCAATATGAATTTTGAGAGGACATAATTCAGAATTCAGTTCATAACACCTTTCAATTTTTTTCTTTTCTTACTTACTTTTTGTTTTTCCAAAGTTCCGTTGACTCTTTTAGTCCTTGTCATTTTTATTTGAATCATTGGGTAGCTTACCAATTTCTACAAAAAAAAAAAGCCTGCTGGTGTTTTCATCGAAATTATGTTGAATCTATAAATCAATTTAGTAATATTTTACAAATTAAAATACTGAGACTTCCAACCCAATATTTGCTTTATATAACCTGATAATCTGTATATTTTAATTATAGTGTTTAGATCATTTTATATATAACATGATTAGATCTAAATCTATCATCATATTGTTTTCTATTTCATCTGTGCATTGTTCTCTATCTTTTTCTGCCTTCTTTAGAGTACTTTTTATTATCCCATTTCATCTCCTTTGGTGGCTTTTTAAATTGATTTTTGAAAAAATAATTTCAGTGGTTGCTTTGTTATTTTAGTTATTGCTTTGGGATTTATAGTATAAAGCTTCAACTTTTCATAGTCTACTTTCAAATGATAGTATGTCAATGTATATATAAAAACCTTAAAATACTATTCTTCTATTTTCTTTCTTGGCCTTTATGTTATTATAATATATTTCACTTATATATGTTATAAGCTCCACAATGCATTATTGATATTGTTTTAAAAGTCAATTATCTTTTAAATGGTTTTAAATAATAGAAAATATATTATATATTTACCCATGCAATTATCATTTCTCCTGCTTTTTATATAGGTCCTTATTTCTAATCTACCTGAAGAACTGTCTTAAACATATAATTTCTTGCAAATCTCCTGGTAAAAATAATTTTTATATTTTTTAGTTTTATATGTGTCAAATTAGTCTTTGTAATGGCATTTTAGCTTTACATAAAATTTTTACTTAATACAGACTTTTTTCTTTTTCTACTTAAAATATTGTTCCACTGTGTTGTTTACATGGTTTTGTATAAAAAATCTATCACTTTTATTTTTGTACTTCTGTACCTAATGTGACCTTTTTCTCTGCCTGTTTCAAAGATGATTTTTCTCTTTACTATGAACTTTGAGCAACATGATTATAATGCGCCTATATATCATTTTATTAGTGTTTCTTGTGCATATTGAATCTGACTTTATAATTTTCATCAAATTAAGAAAAGTTTTGGCCACTATTTCTTCAAATGTTGTTTTCTGTCATACCATTTCCCTCCTTCCTTATGTAGATACCAATTATGTGCATATTCCACATAAACTAGACCATTTGAAGTTGTCCCATAACTCTCTAATGCTATTTTCTTTTATTTTTTATTTTTTATACTTGCCGTATTTCATTTTGGATAGCTAAATTCATGAAACTTTTCTTCTGCAATATCTAATCAGCTATTAATTCAATCCAGGCTATTTTTCATCTCAGACAGTATAGTTTTTACATTCAAAATTTCAGTTTAGGTCTTTTTTATATCTTCCATTCTTTACCCTTTAAACACTTTTAAATAAAATTAAAATAACCATTTCATGTTCTTTTCTGTTAATCCTAACATCTGTATCAGTTTGATTTTAATTTAATTTATTTATTTTTTCTTCAGTATACGTCATATATTCCTATTTATTTTATATGTTTTAAAACCTTTACTTAGATGCCAGGCATTGTGAGTTTTACCTTAATGGGTGCTAAATATATATATATTTTTTTCCTATTACTTATCTTGGGCTTTGTTCTAGGATGTTGTTATGTTACTTGGAAAAAGTTTAGTAATTTTAGGTCTTGCTTTTAAGGTTTATTGCATAGAATAAAATCAACGTGTTTTTTTTTTTTTCCCCCCTAAGGTCAGGTTTTACCCAATTCTGAAGTAAGAACTATCTGAGAATTCTACTTAATGCACTGTGAATTAGGAGTTTTTCCATTCAGGGAAACTAACACTGTTCCCAGATTTGTTTGTATATCTGGTACTGTTCCCTCCGAGTTTTTCAGCTGGTTATTTATCCAGGCACAGGTAGTTTTCTTACAAAAGCACCTCCATGGGAATTTTGGGATCCATGTGGGAGTCTGTGAAACACCAAGGCAGTCCAAGACTGAGGACTTTGAGAAGGCAAGCTTGCACCTCAGCAGCTAACTTACCCATCATGATCCCCAGTAAAGAAATGGAAACACCTGTTCATCTGAGGATTTTTGCTATAGTACCATTTGGCTTTGAGTCTGTGACCCACATCATATACCAAGGGATCTGGGAGGAGTCACCCGTGCACCAGGCAATAGACACACAGACCTCAGTCCTGGCAGGCCTTTGAAGTGGCCCATGAACCATCCCCAGCTCCTCTTGGCTACAGCCTGGGAGCTCCTGGAGGTAAGCCTGCCAAACTCAGTCAGAGCATAGGTCCTGAAAGGGCTCTATAACTGGGCTGCCTGTCCCATAAAAGTCTTGCTGACACTGGGACCCTGTAGGAGACATTTCCCTCTGCTGAGACTGCCCTCCTCCCAAACCTCCAGATATTCTAAAAATATTTGTACAGGGATCCATATTCCTCACAGCCATAGGCTGCCAGTACTGAGACATGTTTGCAACCCTGGAGATGATGAAAGGGCCCTATACATGACTCCAGAGCTCTTATAGCCACAATTCACAAGCAGGTCCACTGGCACAGGGACCAGGCAAGAGACATGCAAATCCATGTCCTCAGAGATCCTGAAAAACCCTATACTTGGCTCCAGCCCCTCATAGCCACTGTTTTCCAGCAGTTCTGAGGGGCCAGGGTTACAGCAGAAGAGGCTCCCATCTGCAACCCTGAATATCCTGAATGACCCTATACCTGGACTCCAGCCCCTCATAACCATGGCCCATGAACAGTCCTGCTGCACAGAGATCCAGCAGAAGATATTCTTGGCTCCACCCTTATTGATCCTGAAGGGCCCTATATTGGGATCTAACCCCATCATAGCAAAAGTTTATCAGCAGACCTGTCAGCCCAGAGACTAGTAGGAGATACTTCTGTGTGTGCCCTTGAAGATCTTAAAACAGCTTGTGCTCCATTCCAGGTCTTCCTAGCTGCAGTCCATGAGCTTTCCTGCCACACAGGAATAAGATAAGATATGCCCACACCTTCTTAAGGGGCATTATACATGGTACCAGCCCCTCTAGCCATGGTTAGGGACCCATTTAGCCCACCCAGGGACCTGTGCCTCTAGAGCCATGTCTAGAGTTTGAGGTTAGAGACCTCAAACTTCATTGTGAAACCTGAAACAGCCCTCAGGCTTGGTTTCATCTCCTCTTGACCATGGTCAAGGGCCAGTCTTGCCTACCAGGAAACCATCCAGTGAGTAGGCAGCAACCTTCCCAGGCACCTGATGGGAGCCAGACCCACTATGAACCTGATAATAGGCCAGTTATCTGAGGACATAACTGTGAACCCTGAAGCATATGTTTGTCTCCACCCCAACTAAATGAACAAATGAGGGACTGAAGGCAGTCCCATCAACACAGCGACATGAAAGGACTTATGTCCACCCAAGCCTCTGATAAAAAGCCTTCCAACCATGGACCCCATGGCAGACCCAGAAGGAGCCTCATACAGAGCTTCACAGTACTGCTGAAGGAGCTAACAGTACTGTGATGTAACCCCATCAGCCCAGGGAACAGTCTGAAAGAGATGTTTGCTCCTTCAAATGCACAAATATCAATGTGAAGCTACACGGATTATGAAGAATCAGGCAAATTTAACACCATCAAGGAAAATGAATAAAGCTTCAGTAACTGACCTTAAGAAATGGAGATATATGTATTACTTGACAAAGAACTTAAAATAATCATGTTATAGAAACTCAGTGAAAGAGAATGCAGATAAACAAACAAAATCAGGAAGCAAAGCATAAACAATTAACATTTTTTGCTGATCTATAATTATTAAATTTATTTCATGTCATTTTACAGCTGTTAGACTTATTTTCAATCACATTACTGTACACAGAATTCACAGAATTCATTAACAAACTATTATTTTACTTCCAGAGTTTTTAGTAGCACAGCTAGATAAAAAAGAGGCCCACAAAGTACTGTGTGTGAAACCA
Source organism: Pteropus vampyrus (assembly GCF_000151845.1). Taxonomy (NCBI): domain Eukaryota; kingdom Metazoa; phylum Chordata; class Mammalia; order Chiroptera; family Pteropodidae; genus Pteropus; species Pteropus vampyrus. Next base: position 3,099 of record NW_011888789.1, on the reverse strand, counting down.
GGGTCTGATTATTTAGATAGATGTCTAGAACGTTATTGGTTTATTAGTCTTGTTTTTGAAAAATAATAAATTATTCCCAGGAAACGCCCTCTGCCAGGTATTCACACATTGCGACAGTTCTTGGTTCATACTTGAAAGATTTCTTCCAGGTTCTTCCTGCTGCAACAGTTCTGGCAACATACCTGACACACACACACACACACACACACACACACACACACACACACAGAGTAATCATGTGAGGTTGGAATGTTAATTAATCTTTTTGTGGTAATCATTGCTCAATATATAAATGTATAAAGTCATCACTTTGTAAACCTTAAACTTACATGATAATATATATCAATTATATATCAATAAATTTGGACAATAAAAGAATTTTTATAACAACAATAAATAGACAAATAATTTAATTAATAATAAGGGAAAATATTTGGAGGGACATGTTTCTAAAGAAGACATGCTAATTGGCAGTAAGCATATGACTAGATGATCAACATCACTAGTCATTACTGACTTGTAAACCAAAACCACAATAAGATATGACTTCATGCCCATTAGGGTGGCTAAAATAAATAAGATGGACAAGAACAAATGAGAATTTGAAGAAATTATAACTCTCATATTTTGTTGGTGGGACTATAAAATGGTGCAGCTGCTTTGAAAACAATTTGGCAGTTCCTCAAAATGTTAAGCATAGAGTTACCATATGAACTAGAAATTCCACTCCGAGGTACATACCCCCCAAAATTTAAAACAGACATCCACACAAAAAAACCTGTACATGAGTGCTTATAGCAGCATTATTCAGCTAAATGATAGAAACAACCCAAATGTTCATCAACTGATGAATGGATAAACAAATGTGGTATGGCTATACACTGGAATATATTCAGCCATAAAAAGGAATGAAGTACCGATACATGCTGCAACATGGATGAAACTTGAACACATGCAAATTGAAGAAGCCAGTCACAAAAGACAACGTTACATGATTCTATTTATAGGAAATATCTAGAAGAGGCAAATTCATAGAGACAAAATGTAGAATAGTGCTTGCCGCAGGCTGGAGGGAGGTGAGGAAGAATGAGTGACTCCAAATAGGTAGAGTTTCTTTGGGAGAGATGAAATGTTCTGAAATTAGATAGTGGTGATGGTTGCACAATTCTGTGAAAATATTTAAAACCACTCGATTTTACACTTCAGTAGGATAAATGTTAAGATGTGTGAATTTTATCTCAATAAAGTTGTTGTTTTTTTAAAAAAAGGAAATAGAAGGAAAAACATGGGGCAAAGATGGGAGTTTGAGCATGCATTAGGAGACTATGACGATAGAGAATATTCCAAGCAAAAGATGAAGGTGGTAGGACCATAAACATATAGAGCGATGAGACAGTCAGGAGGGAGTAGCAGTGAGGATATTCAATGGGACTGTGAGGCAGGTGTTTTACAATGTATGTGTGTGTGTGTGTGTGTGTGTGTGTGTGTGTGTGTGTGTGTGTGTGTGTGTGTGTATGTTGGGAAGCAGATTATTTATGAGAAGTTGAGTTTTGAACATTGTACATGTGGGAGATCTTTTAAACATCCAAGTGGAGTGATCAAGTAGGTAGTTGAATATATAAGTGTGTAGTTGAAGAATTATTGGGAATAATTATCATGGAAATAGTATTTAAAGTTTCGAGTCTACTTTATTTCCTTGAAGGAGTGATGTGGATAGAGAATAGAAGCCATCTAAGGTTGAGACCTGGCCATCTCCAGTGATGAGATTGAGGCCTGTGAGCTAATTTCATTTATCACTTTCCTGGTGTTTACTGGTTTGATACAGATGCCAATAATTTCAATTTTTCCCTTATTAATTTAAAGTTCTACTTTTCTATTCCACTAATTACCACTTTCTTTTCTCTGCTCATGTATTAAGACCCATATGATTCAGCATATTTGAAAACAAGAAGCTGTTTATTTCTTTCTCTAAGATTCTCTATTTTGTCGATACTTACAACTGTCCCAATAAAATCAAGCTTTTCGAACACTTTTTTTTTCTTCCTCTTCTCTGCACTCCTCCACACACTTCTGCCAGATGACCACTTTGGAAAACATTTATCTATCTCTCCACCCATCTCTCTCCTTCCCCAAACTCCTATGTTTTCCTGGATTGTGTGATACTTAGAATGCCATTAACAGTATGTCCCTCTGTTAGGAAAATCCTATTTTGCAATTGTATTACATATTCCTTGGCATTCATTCATTATCCACTGGATTAATTATCAGTGCTAATGACAACATATACCCATGACAACATAAAATGAGATGCTCTTCTCACCTTTCTCTGCTTTCTTTTCCCTCTCATCTTAAAGTTTTTACTTCAGATCAATTCTTTACTAGTTAAGAGTCTTTTGTCAAATACTTTCCTCAGATAGAGCATATAAATTATATACTCTATGATTTTCTATATAGTCTCAAAATATTTCTTTCTCCCTGACACATGATTACCATCTTGACTGGGCATAGGATCCTCTGGTAGCATAGTTTTATGTGTTTGTCGATGCTATTTCATTGTTCTCTCACTTCCAATGTTGCACAAGAGAACCCCAAACACAAGTAAGTGCTCCCTTTGTAAGGATCTGTACTTTCACCTGTGCCGCTTATATTTTTTCTTTGTCCTCATCATTCAGGTTTACAGGATTTGCCAAGTGTTTTTCTTTTCTCATTAGAACAGTCTGGAACTCAGCGAGCTTGCTCAGTCTGTAGATGCAGGTCTTTTTTCATCACAGAAAAATTATCCCCTATTATTTAATTATTGCCTTTCTTCCATCTGTTCTGTTTCATCTTTCCAGAATGACTATCAATTTTATTATGCATTTCCTGAATATGTGCTACAGTCTCTTTCTTATCCTTCAGAATTTCCATCACCTTATATTTTTGCCCTTGATCTTCCAGGGCCTAAATTAATAGTTTCTTCCTCCAAATATCTTATTAATGTTTTGTGTACACTCATGTGTGTGTGTGTGTGTGTGTGTGTGTGTGTGTGTGTGTGTGTGTGTGTGTGTGTGTGCTTGAGCATGCACGCATATGTACTGCTCCTGTGTTTCCTCAAGTACT
>NW_011888788.1:17459630-17524079 GCF_000151845.1 Pteropus vampyrus | reverse complement strand
CACTGACTGGTATAGAGAAGGCCTCAATAAATACTTGATGAATGACATATTGATGAAGTACTGAGGAATGACTACACATGGCATTTTATTACACTCATTTTGATCTGTATTCTTAAGAAAAGTGTTTGTGGAGGGCATGAAATCACAAAGGTGATTAAAGAGGAGAGTTCAGAGGAAGACATGACTACAGAAGATGAGCACAGAGAAAGGATTCGACCCCACCCCCCCTCACCCTTCCCTTGCTGGCTTTGAACATGGATGAATAGTGCCATGAGCCAAGGAACATAGGCTGCCTCTAGAAGCTGGAATGGGAAAAGAAATAGATTTTCCTAAGGAAATGGTCCCCAGAGCCTACAGAACGAAGAACTACTCTGCCATATCTTGGTATTTACCCTTGGGACCAATGCAGGATCTCTAAACTTACAGAAACGGCAGAAGAGAAATTAATATTTTAAGCCACTAAGTGTGTGTTAATTTGTTACAGTAGCACAAGAAAATGAATACACACCTTTTTTAGAATCTGGTGAAAGTTACACATACTTTTTGCAAAGAAAAAAAAATGCATTCAATTTTAGGAGTTCACAGGTGATGGACTCCAGGTGAAGAATCTCAACTCTGATGTGGAGAGCTATGTTCCAGATGGAAAACAAGACACAGGGAACTCCAAGAAATACTAAGCATTGCTGGACTCAGGACATGTGGTTACTGAGCATGCACTGCAGTTTTAAAAAGCAAGAGTTTGGAGCAAATGCCACATGCCATGCGTTGAAGTGCCATGGTCCAGCACCAGTGCTGGCTGGTGGGGAGGGACCAGTATATGCTCCAGTTTCTTTCAAGTGCAAATATGGGGGCAGGTCTTTTCAGTTCAAAATTTCAAATTTCAACTGAGAAAAACATTTCTTGGCGTTGTGGGGCTAATAAAGATAGAAAAGGTAGGGTTTCCTCATTGTCTGACACTCCAATAGTAATCAGAGCGGCAGGGGCACTGCATTCTGTCCCGAGTGGGCAAGGGGAAGACTGCTTCAGGCAGGGGGGTCAGAAGATCCTTGATTTATAGGGTCATGGCGTATTGCAGGCACAGACCGCAGTTGAAGCGGAGAACCAGAGTAGGAAAGAAATGAAAATCTAAATAATATCCTGTGAATATATAAATAATATCCTGTGAATGAAATCACTGTTTAATAAATGAATGCAACAAAATGTAAGTATAAATCCAAATAGATATTATCCTTTCAATGCTAGTGTGTGTTGATGCTCACTCACCCTTGTGTGTGGTCCTTCCATAAAACATGGACTTTCTCCCTGAACCAGCTTCGGAGCATCAGATCCTATTGCCTTCCTGTCACATTGTAATTTTGACTGCAGATGCCTTTACCCATTTCTCTCATCTTCCTTTTCTGATTGATTTTAAACTGTTTTAAACAAATGAAGAATGCTGAATTTTTTTAAAGAAGTATAAGCTGTAGGGTAAATTTATAACAAAGATTGTTTTGAATAATACTTTTCAACAGAGCACAGTCCCCTCAGGTTATTGATTTGAAACAACTAACACCCATCTTAGGACAAAAGTTCTCCCTGTTTATTTAAAACTAGAACAAATTATTATACCTGTGAAGTATAATGAATAACATAAGTAAAAGTACTTTGTAAACTACTTAGTAGCTTCACAAATGCTAACTCTGTGGCTATCATTTATGATGAAATGAAAGTAGATTACAAAAAGTCTATTGTAATTTTTAAAGTTAAATTTGCTTTAATTTCTCAGTTTCTTCGGCAAATATTTTTATATACCTAAAAATTTTTCCAAAAATTCCTATGAGAGGTGGTTCCCTATAGTTCTACTTGTGTTTCTTTCTGGGCAGATTTTGGATAGTCTTCAGTGGTTTCCTGTCAACTGATATGGTGACATTTTTCCTAGAGCTTCCTGGCACAAAGTCTACATGCACGTTGCTCCTTGCTTGTGAGGCAGACAATGTGTGTCCTTACCAAGGGCAGACACTTGTGCAGCCCATCAGATCTGCCCCAGCTGTTTCAGCCCCTTGTTCTCCAGGGTGCAGACCTGGCCAGGCACAACCTGGGAGAAGAGGTCAAGTAGAATCCCAGGAACAAATCTGTCACACCTTAGAGTGATGAAACACAGATGAGGTTTGCATTGTGCCAGTAAGGGCTTATTATCTACAGCTCTTTCTGTGCCTAAGATAAAGATTCATGTGCAGTGACAATGTATTAAAAAAGTACTCCCAAGGATAGTGAGGAAGTAGGAGAAGCCGGGAAGGAGGGGAGGAAGCCAAGCAGGTGTGTGATCTCAAAGTTGTGCAGGAGGTAGCTTTTTCTTGACCCTGCAGGGACTCTGGATGTGCACCTAATGTGTACCTCAGAATTTTTCCACCCCAAGGCAAGGTGGCTGTGCTTTAACGCTGTCGATCCATGGCTAAGGCCTGCCCCGGGAGAATGCAAACTCTCAGGCCCTTCTGCTGTGTGCATGAGGAGGGCAAATGGTTTCTAGTAGCTGAAGGCAGAGTCTGAAAGGAAAGCCTTGATGCTGCCATTCTTCCTTGGAAATGAGCACACTGATCCTCTTCAATTCCATGCACCTTATATTCCAGACATTGTCCTGGGGCCTGTGTGTGCACAGTGTCAACTCTCAGGGATTAAAATCAATGCAGACCTCTGAGCGTCTTGTCTCCTTAACTTGACTGTAAACACCAATACAGAGTAAAATAACAAGACAATGTTCAACTAAGAGAGCGTGCTCATCTCCTCTTGGCCAACTATCCTTCTTGTAATAATGCAGTATCATAGACTTCAAATAAGGATACCTGAGCCCTTCACAAATAGAAACATCAGTAAGTTTAAAACGCAATTTAAACTGCTTGATTTGGACTGCTTTGTTGCCAAGCATTCTGACGCCAGGTATGCATTCAGAGGGCATGATGATGGATGTGATCAATTAGTGACGTCTGTTAGGTGTGAATTCAGAGAGTAAGATGGGTGTGATCAATTAGCGATGTCTTCCAGTAGCCGGGGAACAGGGAGGGTGGGCACTTGAACTAAGTGGGTTCCATCCCTGCTTTCCTCTGTGGTCAAAGCTCCTAGCGGCAAATTTACATTATAGTCTATACCTTTAACTAAACTTGGTTAAAAAGAAGTTTTCTTTCTTTTTTTTTTTTTAAATCTCTCTCTTTCCCTCTCCCTCCCCATACCCTCACCTTTTATCTCACTTTGGTGCTTATAGGTTTTTATTCTATAAACACTTTGCAGTCTTTGTGACATGGACTCATTCAGGACATGTTTACAGTACTTAATGACATCTTCCTGAGAAATAATGAGAATGCCTTTAAAGGTTGTCTTCCTCCTGTGCATGCAGGGGGATGGCTTGCCAGGCCTGCGAGATGAAAGCCGAGGGTCTGGCAGGGGGAAAATTGACTTAATTTCTTTTCACCACATGAAATGGAGTGTCTGGGTGATCTGACCTAAATGCGTGGCCTAAAAACCAATTAATTCTGAATTGTGAATTTGTGAGCACATCAAGCTGTGTTTGGAATTTCTGATGAGGCAGACAATGCATACCTGGCTTATTTGCAAAATGTGAAGATTTTTCCACATAAACATACCTAATGGTCTATTATTAAAGTGCAGCCTTAATCATATTGCACCTTAGCTCCAAGACCTGTAGTGGCTCCCTGTGACTTCTCATTGAAATATAAGCCTTTGGCGTGACTTGTCCAGAGCTCGGCAGCCGCAGCCTCCCCACCTGTGTTTGAACTTCCACTCTGGGTCCTTTAATTCTGCCATCATAGCAGACCTTTGAGTCACTGGACTTGACACAGACATTTGTTTTCTGCAAGTGGGCTATCTCAATGCGTAGGCAGTCAGTCAAATAATGAGTCTTTGCCATCTTGGAGTTTAGAAAATGTCCAGCTCACCATCCCTAACGGCCCATGGAGCTACCACTGCTGTGCGTTTAATCATTTCACGTCCTCTGCCTATTAAATTAACTACAATTATTGTATTCAGTTTAATTCGCCCAATATTCACTGAGGCCACTGCACATGTGACAGTGATTTACTGGTGGAAAACAAATTAACAAGATATAGAACCTACTTAAGCACCAAATAAGAAAACTGGAGGGGAAATAGAAATAACTACAATGCAAAGCTACAAGTGGTGACTATTAATAGAACTATAACAAACAGAACACACTAGAAGGAGCTGGAGGTATGCATGTGGGGGGGGGGCGTGGTAAGCTGTGTTTATATGTATGGGTAATATGTGTATGTTGTGTGTGTATGTTGTGTGGGGGTGTGTGAGGTGGAAGTGTGTTGTGATGTGCGAAGTGTATATATGTGAATGTGTCATGGTGTGTGTGGATGTGTATGTGTAGATGTATGGTGGGTGGTGTGTGTGTGTACTGTGGTATATATGTGTACAGGTTGTTAGAGTGTTGTGGTGGTGGTTTATGTAGTGTGTATATGTGTGGCAGATGGTGTATGTATGTTGTGTGTGTGTGGTATGTGTGTGTGGTGTGTGTATTGTATGTGGTGTGGTATGTGTTTGGGGGTATGAGGGGTGTATGTATAGGGTGGTGTGTGTGTAGTGTTGGATGCGTGTATTGTATGTGTGTGTGGTATATGTGAGGTGTGAAGAGTGTGTGTGTATGCTGTGGTGTACATGTGCACAGGCTGTGATAGTGATAGTCGTGGTGGTATGTGTGGTATGATATGTATGCAGTAGACGGTATATGTATGTTGTGTATTATATGTGCATGTGTGTATTTTGTATGTGATGCGTGTATTAAGTGTGTGTATGTGGTATGCATGTGTGGTGTGTGAGGTGAGTGTGGTATGTGTGTTTCATGGTGGAGTGTGTGTAGTACAGTGTGTATGTGGTGAACAGTGTGTGCGTGGTTTGTGTGTAGTGTAGTATATGCATACATAGGTTGTGGTGGTGATGGTGGCATGTATGATTTGTGTAGGTGTCAGAGCATGTGTGATGTGTGCATACATGGAATGTGTGGTGGGTGAGTGCGTGTGTGTATGTGTGTTTTGGGGGTATGTCAGGGATCATGGAGACTTATGGGAAGAGGCAAAGTCTGAAAAATAGGTAGGCATTCGCAGGAGAAAAGGTGGTGGGGGAGGCTGTGCAGGTGAGGATAATTGCTTTGGTGGTGGTCTCGAATCAGCAAGAGTTGCTGTGGGAGGAAGGCATGCATCATACGGGAGCTGAGAAGGAAGGAGGTAGGGAGTTGGCGAGATGAACTGGCTCCACATGAAAGACTTCAGTGAGCAGATAGTAATTTGGGATTCATCCGTGGAAAGTAAGGAAGCCTGAGACATCTAAGAAGCTGAGTAAAGGTGCTGGGGCACAAGGAGGAGAGGGAGTTAAGGACATGTGAGGAGTACAGAGAGACAGAGAAAGAGGTCACAGTCATGCCCCAGAGATGTTGAAACTTCATCAGGGCTATTAGGATGAGATAGCAGATGGGGCCTGGCACTCAAAACTATAACCTTGTCCCCCTGGGGCTTGGTTGTGTTGGTGCCACCCCCTCCCCTAACAGGGGCTTTTCCCCCTCAGCTGTTGGCAAAGAAGCCCCAAAGTTTGGGGGAGCTAACATCCCCAGGGTCCCTTTCTAATAATAGAGGAGGGTCTATACATAGGGATCCCTTTGGAAGTCAGATCTGAGGCATATGCCACAGGGTTCCTCAGAGGGTCTGGAGGAGTGGAGCTCCAGGTACCTGAGCAGTAACCAGTGCAGTGGCACATACACCTTTTATTGCTTTTCCTCTTTTTCTGTCTCATTGTCCTCCCTCCCACACTCCAGTTTCTTGGGATCATCTCTCAAATAATTATAGGCACCAAGTTCTTGTCTCAGGCTCAGTTTTGGGGAGGCTTTCAGTCAGCCATGAATGCACAGCCTGGAAGAGGGAGAGGGAACAGTTAACATCCGTGTGAAATAGCGCTTGGCCAAAGGACGGTGCCAGTGGATGAACACCTGATCCATCCCTCAGTGACTTACACTACATTTTGTACACTACATTTTGCAGGCTCCCAGGTTAGAGCCTAAGCTGGCCACTGTGGTGAATTTAAATTCAGGTTTTCTTACCCCAGGGTTCAAGCTGTTCAGGACCTGGGTAAATAAGACCCAGTGTTCTAAAAGAACTTGTAAATATAGTCACTCACTCATTCATTTCTCTATTCATTCATTTATTAAATCTAGTCAACATTTATAAAATCTTACATAATTCTCTCCTGCCAGTCTCTTTAGCTTTTGGGCAACCTTATCTGTATACAGCTCTTTCTATAATTGTCTCTATGTACAATTTATAAAATTTTCAATATAATATTCTAAATTCCCCTATATATATTTCTATGACTCTCTCTACACAACTGGAAAAAGTCTTTCATTACATATGATTCTTTATAAGTCCTATATAATTCTCTAACTTAACATACAACCTGAAATAACCTTTTAAATTAATCTAAGTCTGTATGTACTTCCTTTTATATTTTCTATACAATTTTATATCCCTCTATAAATCTTTAATTATCTCTAAATATTTCTTTTCTAAATGATGACTCTTTAAAAAAAAAAAACTCTTTGTGACTCTTAAACTTCCTTATAAAAAATATTTGTTTTCATTGGTTTCTTTGAGAAGCTTATGAGGCCAGGAATGCTTCTCTTAGCAGGACACATACACATGTGAGACATGCATCTCTTCCCCACAGAGCCTCTCCAAAAGGTTTTCAAGATACCTTTATATCCTAAGAGTTTATGAATATTCCTCCAATCACAGATCTAAATTTGACAGTAGACTTGTGACTATGGCATGAACTGATGATTTTTGTAAATGTTTTTTGTTACAGGCATATTTTCCCTCAGGGGTGATCAGCTCATTCTGGTTTGTCCTGGACTTTTGTTATTTTAGCAAAAAACTTCCACATCAGGAACCCTCTAGGCCTCCTAGCACACTGTCTAACATTACACACATAACATGTGCTCAAGTTATATCTATAATTGACTGTGTGGTAAGGGACCTTGAGCCACTGGGCACACAGCTAAACACACCTACGTACCCACTGTTATGGGTCGAAAGGTCGAATTGTGTTTCTCCAAAATTCATATGTCAAAGTCCTAAACCCCAGTACCTCAGAATGCATTTTTATTTGGAAACAGGGGCATTATAGGTGTATTTAGTTAGGATGAGATCATACTGGAGTAGGATGGGCCCCTAATTCATTATGACAACACACAGGAAGAACACTATGTGAACAGGAAGGCAGAGATTGAGGTGATGCACATACAAGCCAAGGATCGCAAAAGATTGCCAGCAAACTACCAGAAGCTAGGAGGAAGGCATAGAACATGGCCCTGAGATGGAACTAACCCTGCCCACATCTTGACCTCAGACTTCTGGCCTCCCAACTGTGAGATATTAAATTTCTATTGCTTAAGCCATCTGGTTTGTGGTACTAGTTACAGCAGCCCTGGAAAACTAATATACCTACTTTCTAAAAGTCCTTTGGTTTACATGTTGTAGTTACCCTTTGAAAATTCCCAGAAAAATGCAAATTTAAAGAATCCTGGAAGTTAAGACCCTTTCTTATATTTTAATTTTAAAAGTGTTACCCTTCCTGTTGAAACAATCGAGCAAAACCATAACAGGTCTAACTGCCTTCTGAAGACATTTTGTGTGAAATCCTTTTACGGAGCTGGAAACACAGATGTAGGGACAACGAATGGGAGCAGGAAAGGTGGAGAGAGAATCAAACTGAAACCGGAAGCAGCAGTCTCTGCTTCTTCTACACGATCTCTGTTTCCCAACCAACTCACGAAGCACTTCTTACTTGTTCTCAACAGCACACAAGTGAGAGGAGAGTTGGCTAATTTTTAGTTCATGGGCTGACCTTGAGACCTCGCCTTGATCAAAGCAGTGAAAAGGAGAACCAGAGCAAGTGACCAGAGCACAGCTGTGAGGCTTACCTATGATGTGGTCATTTTGTTTGATTTGTTGTTGCTGTTGAAATCCCAAGGAAAAAAACCTTCATTTGCAGCTGGTCAGCTCAATCGCAGTCCCTTTACCCTAGCCTGACCCAAGACACGTTAACCCAGGCCCCAGAGGTCAGCTGGCTGAAGGTTGGCTGGACCCTCAACTACTCTCTTGTACCAGGAAAACAGGTTTTTTGTTTGTTTGTTTGTTTTCTTTTGTTTTTGACAGGCAGGGTAGGGGTTCCTGGTTTGAGCCTCACTGACTCTTTTCTGCTACTTCCCTATTTCTTTTTGGAGGAAAAACCATTTCAGAGCTTTGATGAATTTACTCATGAAGACTCAACCAATAAATCCCTAACTCAAAAGATTAAAGACATTTATGTACAATGTACAAAAAGAAAAGTCTTCCTTACATCAGAGCCCTGGTGTTTGTATAGCTTAACCAAACAGAGAATAATGTTTGATAGACAAGGACTGATACAGACATTTCAAGTGTTCTAAAACTAGTTTCAGTTACTCAAAAAATGTTGCCTGCTTTGTTGTTTTTATATGCTTTTATTTATTTTTTCTAATTTATGGCAGATCTCTGTTTAGAAATATATCACTCCTTAACCACTTTAGGCAGGTGTATCTCTTTAAGTACAGTCGACCAGAGCTGGGAGTCATTTGTCAGCTGCACTCACTCAGAAGTGTCCGTCATCTTTTTTCTCTGTAACCGAGTCAGAGGGGCTATTTCATCATAAATACTCAATTCTGTGTGACAACTAAGGACAGAAGGAAAAAAAAATGGAAGAAGATGACCAGGATGTGAATTCAGAGGAAAGGGAAAGAAATTAATATTTATTGAATATCTATTTAGAGATGAGCGGGGGGCGGGGGGACAGAATCTCTATATTTTTTTATATTCTTGGAAAAATCAAGTGTGATATTGGACAAGTTACTGAATTTCTTTTTAAAAAATCATCTGTAAAATGTGGATGCATTAAAAATTAGCTATTTGATGTAACATCATTTTATATTTATGAAGTGATTATTACTTTTTCTGTCATATTTCCCATGACTTGCATTTTGAAATATTTCTTTCAAATTTTTCAATCCCATTACTTAGAAGATGCTTTGAATTTTGTTGAATAAATAAATATATGCATGTTTAAATTTAAGAAGAAAAAAGTATTATTGACGAAGCATTGTAGTATGAGGAATAAAAATAGCTTTTTTTAGTTTTGCTATTTTTCTTTAAAATTAGCAAATCATCTGATTCATTTTATGTATAATTTAAATGCTTTATAAACATGCAAACCTGAAATAATAAAACATCACATGAATACTAGTAGGCTTTGGTTGAGAATCAAAGCAGTAAAGTGCTCTTAAAATGTTATTATCTGATGCAAAAGAGATGGTAGGGTATTCTGCAAGAATCATAAGAAAAGTTGGGTGTCATCTTCTAGTTGTCATAGACCATTTTAGTTGTTTTCCAGGTGAGTGTTTTGAACTGAGACTCTTGCTAAGGGAAGATGATACTTGGCATTACCAAGAGTGAAGAATGAATACTTGGTCTTAGCCAAGTTGACCAATTCCAATAGCCACACTGTCAGCTCTACTGAACTGAAAAAATTGCATTTTCAGGTTATGATTATTAAGTGCCTTGGAATTTCTTTATTTTTTATTTTTTATTTTTCATTTAGAGTTGACATTCAATATTATTTTATATTAGTTTTGAGTGTATAGCATAGTGGTTAGACACTTATATAAATTACGAAATAATCCCCCTGATTAGTGCAATACCCACCTGGCACTATACATGGGTATTACAATATTGTTGATTATATTCCCTTTGCTGTACTTCACATCCCTCTGACTATTTTGTAACTACAAATTTCTTTCTTAATTCTTTCATTTTTTTTAACTGAGCCTCTCAACCCCGCCTCCAATCTTGCAATTACCATTTTGATCTGTGTTTCTGCTTCTATTTTCATTTTGTTTGGTTACCTCAAAACGGTAGGAGGGGTGGAGATGCGAAGCAACCCCGTCCTGCACCACATGTGGTGATCAAGAAGCGGGAGGGCTATCTTGGCTGCAGAGCTCCCTCCCTCACCTGAGGAGCGAGGGGTCCCAGACGCATACTGGGCTCCCCAGCCCAGAGTATCAGTGCTAGAAAGAGAAGTCCTCACAATCTCTGGCTGTGAAAACCAGCGGAGGTTGTGGCTGAGTGAGATGGAGGGCTATGGGAGTTGGAGGGCTATGGGAGTTGGAGACTGTTCCTCTTAAAGGGCCCACAACCAGCCTTACTCACTGATGGATTTACTAGCTCTAAGTTCCTGCTCGAAGGGCACCAGGAACATAGTGGGGGGTGGGTGCTTAGTTGTTGGGCTTCAGGGTGAGGGTAGGAGGGACAGCTTTCTCCTGAACAGATGTGCAGGCAGAAGCCATTGTTCCTTTGTTGAGCCCTCTCCTCTCTCAGGCAATACAGGCAATGCCGTATTGGAGGTGCCATCAACCTGGATACACAAGTCACTCCACCTGAGGGATTCCCTGAGACTCCGCCTCTCTCAACTTGTAGGCCCAAAGGTTCACAAAACTCAAAGCAGCAGCATTTGGCCTTGGCATGCCCTGTATCTCTTGCTGAGCAGCCCCAAGCCCCTGTATCTCTTGCTGAGCAGCCCCAAACCCCACATTAGCTGGTCATGGTTTCAGACTTGGTCTCTCAAGGCACCTATAAGCCCAGCATGGGTGGCAGCAATATGTGGATTGCTTGGTGATTTTTACCAGGTGGCCCTGGACTGCAGCTAAACTCGGCCTGCAGCTGGAATGCCCCCCTTCCAGGACTGTGCCACTGAGCACTACAACACACCTACTACATAAATCCACTCTACTAAGACCAGGAGACTTAGGACCCCTACCTAATACACAGAAACAGACTCAGGGAGACAGACAGTCAAAATGAGGAGACAAAGAAGCATGTCCACATAAAAGAACAGAACAAAGCTCTAGAAAAATAATTCACCAAAATGGAGACAAGCAATATACCAGATTCAGAGTTCAAAACATTGGTTATGAGGATGCTCAAGAAATTTAGGGGAAGAGTAGATGAACCCAGTGAAAACTTTAACAAAGAGACAGAAAACATAAAAATGGAGATAGAAAACGTAATAGGGAACCAGTCAGAAATGAAGAATAAAATATCTGAGATGAAGAGTACATTAGAGGGAATCAACAGAGTAGATGAAATGGAGGATTGAATCAGTAATTAGAGGATGGGATAGTAGAGAACAGCCAATCAAAACAGAAACAAGAAAAAAGAATCCAAAAAAATGAAGATAGTTTAAGAAGCCTCTGGGACAACATCAAGTATAACAACATTTTCATCATAGGAGTACCAGAAGGAGAAGAGAGAGAGCAAGGAAGTGAAAACCTTTTTGAAGAAATAATGATGGAAAACTTCTCTAACCTGGTGAAGGAAATAGACATACAACCCCAGGAAGTTCAGAGAGTCCTAAATGAGATACACCCAAAGAGGCCCACACCAAGACACTTCATAATTAAAATGCCAAAAGTTAAATTCAAAGGGAGAATCTTAAAAGTAGCAAGAGAAAAGCAATTAGTTACCTATAAGGGAGCTCCCATAAGACTGGCAGCCAATATCTCAACAGAAATTTTACAGAAGGGCTTGGCACAAGATATTCAAAGTGATGAAACCCAGGACCTACAACCAAGATTACTCTACCTAGCAAAGCTATCATTTAGAATTAAAGAGTAGATACAGAGCTTCCCAGACATGACAAAGCTAAAGGAATTCATCACTTAAAGAATAATATTTTTAAAATATTATTTAAAAAAATACCAATCCAGTATTACAGGAAATGTTGGAGGAACTTCTTTAAGAAGAAATAAATAACAAAAATCTAAATAAAGAATGGCAATGACTACATATCTATGAGTAAGTATTTCAAATGAAAAAGAGTTAAATGTTCCTATCAAAAGATAGAGTACCTGAACAGATAAGAAAACAAGACCCTTATATATAATAACTACAAGAGACTCACTTCAGACTAAAAGAAACGGCATGGAAAAAGATATTTCATGATAGACCTAGAGGGTATTGTGTCGAGTGGAGTAAGTCAGATAGAGGAAGACAAATGCAACATAATAGCACATGTATGTGGACTCTAAAGAACAAAACAAGCAAACAAAAAAACAGAAATTCATAGGTACAGAGAACATTTTGAGGATTACCAGATAGGAGGGAGCTTGGGGGTATAGTAAAAAAGGGGGAAGGGGGAGGGATTAAGAAGTTCAAATGGGTAGTTACAAAATAGTCATGGAGATATAAAGTATAGAATAAGGAATATAGTCAAGTATATTGTAATAACTATATAAGATGTCAGATGAGTACAGATTGGGGTGATCAATTTGTGAGTTATATGGATGTCTAATCACTATGTTGTATACCTGAAACTAATATAATATTGTATGCCAATTATAGCTGAAAAATAAAACAATATGTATTATTTTTTAAAAAGCAATATCAGAGAGTTTACTGCTTATGTTTTCTTCCAGGAGTTTGGGGATTACATTTAAGTCTTTAATACATCTTGAGTTTATTCTTCTATATAGTGTAAAAATATGATCCAGTTTTATTTTTTTGCATATCTGTCATTTTCCCAAAACTATTTATTGAAGGGACTATCTTTACCCCATTGTATATTCTTGCCTCCTTTGTCATAGATTAAATGACCATATAGGCATGGGTTTATTTCTGGGAACTCTATTCTGTTCCATTGACCTATGTGTCTGTTTTTATGTAAGTACCATGATGTTTTGATTACTATAGCCTTGTAGTATAGTTTAATATCAGACAGCATGATACCTCCAACTTTTTGTTCTTTCTCAAGATTGCCGTTGCTATTCAGGGTCTTTTATGGTTCCATATAAATTTTAGGATTATTTGTTCTAGTTCTGTGAAAAATGTCATTGGTATTGAATTTATAGATTGCTTTGGGTAGTATGGATATTTTAATGATGTAAATTCTTCTTATCCATGAGCACAGTATATGCTTCCATTTATTTGTATCTTCAATTTCTTTGTTCCATGTCTTATAATTTTCCAAGTATAGGTCTTTTATCGCCTTCATTAAATTTATTTTTAGGTATTTTATTTATTTTTGATGCAATTGTAAATAGGATTGTTTTCTTAATTTCTCTTTTTGATTGTTCATTATTGGTGTATAAGAATTGGTGCAACCGAATTCTGAATATTAATATTGTATCCTGCTACTTTATCGAATTCACTTATCAGTTCTAACTATTTTTTTGTGGAATATTATGGTTCTCCTTATAGAATATCACATTATCTGCAAATAACAGTTTTACTTCTTTTCCAATTTGGATGCCTTTTATTTATTTTTCCTGTCTAATTGCTGCGACTAGGACCTCTAAAACTATGTTGAATAAGTGGCAAGAGTGGGCATCCTTGTCTTGTTCCTGATTTTAAGAAAAAGGCTTTTAGCTTTTCCCCACTGAGTATGTTTGCTGTACGTTTCTTGTATATGGTCTTTATTGCGTTTAGGTATGTTCCCTCTATTCTCATTTTGCTGAGAGTTTTTATCATAAATGAATGCTGGGTTTTGTTCAATGAATTTTTGTGTTTATTGATATGATTATATTATTTTATCCTTTATTTTGTTTATGTGGTGTAACACATTAATTAATTTGTGGATATTGAACTAAACTTGTATCCCAGGAATAAATCTCACTTGATCATAGTGTATGAACTTCTGATACATCGCTGAATTCAGTCTGCTAATATTTTGTATTTATGTTCATCAGGAGTAGTGGGCTATAATTTTTTTTCCAATGTCCTTGGTTCTGGAATCAGGGTAATGGTGGCCTCATAAAATGATCTGGGAAGCATTCTCTCCTCCTAAATTTTTTGGAATACTTTGAGAAGAATAGGTGTTAATTTTTCTTTGAATGTTTAGTAAAACTCATCTGGAAAGCCATTCGATCCAGGACTTTGTTTGTTGGGAGTTTTTTGATTACTGGTTTGATTTTTTTAGTAGTATTGGTCAGTTCAGATTTTCTGTTCCTTCTTGACTCAGTCTTGGAAAGTTGTACGTTTCTAAGAATGCATCCATGTCTTCTAGATTGTCCAATTTGCTGGCAAATAATTGTTCATAGTATTTTCTTATAATCCTTTGAATTTCTGTGGAGTCAGTTGTCGCTTCTCCCCTTTCATTTCTGATAGCATTTATTTGGATCTTCTCCCTTTTTTTTTTCTTGATAAGTCTAATTAAATGTTTATCATTTTTGTTTATCTTTTCAAAGAACTAGGTCTTCATTTCACTGACCTTTTGTATTGCTTTTTTAGATTCTATTTTGTTTATTTCTACTCTGACTTTTATTATTTTCTTTCTTCTATTCAACTTGGGTTTTGTTTGCTGTTTTTTTTTTTCCTTCTAGTTCCTTTAGGTATAAAATTAAATTATTTATTTAAGATTTTTCTTGTTCTTTAGGCAGGCATAAATTGCTATGAAAATTTCTCTCTTAAGACTGCTTTTGCTATGTTCCATAGATTTGGGGTTATTGTGTTTTCATTTTCATTTGTTTCAAGGTATCTTTTGATTTCATCCTTGACCTCATTGTTATTCCATTCATTGTTTAGGAGCATGTTAATTAGGCTCCATATGTTTGTGTATTTTTTCGGGTTCTTTTTCTTATAATTGATCTCTAGTTTCATACTATTGTGATCGGAGAAGTCGCTTGATATGATTTCAATCTTCTTAAATTTACTGAGACTTGTTTTGTGGCCTAACATGTGATCTATCTTGGAAAATGTCCCATGTGTCCTTGAAAAGAATGAATATTCTGCTGTTTGGGGGGTAAAATTCTCTTACAAAATCAGTTAAGTCCATCTGATCTGTCACTTAAAGGTGTTATTTCCTTATTGATTTTCTGTCTAAAAGATCTATTCGCTGATATCATTGGGGTGTTTAAATACCCTATAATGACTGTATTACTGTCAATCTCTCCTTGTATGTTGGTCAATATTTGCTATATATATTTAGGCACTCCTATATTGGGTGCATAAGTGTTTACTAGGGTTATAGACTCTTGTTGGGTTAAACACTTTATCATTACAAAATGTCCTTCTTTGTCTCTTATTATAGCCTTTTATTAAAAGTCTACTTTGTCTGATATAAGTATTGCAACCCCAGCTTTTTAAAAATTTCTATTTGCATAAAATATCTTTTCCACCCCTCTACTTTCAGTCTCTGTGTGTCTTTCAATCTGAAGTGGGTCTTTTGTAGACAGCAGATGTATGGGTCTTGTTTCCTTATCCATTCAGCTACCACATCTGTTGATTGAAGGTACATCTCTTGATTGATAGGTACATAGTTATTGCCATTTTATTATTTCCATTTATTTTTTTTTTCCTTCCCCTTCTTCTTAAAGAAGTCCCTTCAACATTTCTTGTAATACTGGCTTGGTGGTAGTCAGTTCCTTTAGTTTAGTTTAGTTTTTTTTAGGAAGCTCCTTATCTCGCCTTCAATTTTAATTGATAGCATTGCTGGGTAGAGTGGCCTTGGTTGTAGGTCCTTGCTTTTCAGTATTTTGAATATTCTTTGCTATTTCCTTCTGACCTGCATGGTTTCTCTTGAGAAATCTCAGTCTTATGAGAGTCCCTTCTAAGTAACTAGCTGCCTTTCTCTTGCTGCTTTTAGGATTCTCTGTCTTTAACCTTTGCCATTTTAATTATGACGTGTCTTGGTGTGGACCTCTTTAGGTTAAACTTTTGTGTGACTTTCTGACTTCCTGGGCTTGTATTGTTGCAGAAATGTTGCAAAAATCAGACTTGTCAGAAACCAAGCAGCACTCAGAGAGTTGGAGAACTCAGGTTTATTGTGGGGAGAAGGGGTCCCAGAGGAGCTAGCTCTCTGAAGATCTGGACCCTCCCCGCCAGCTCAGTTGCAACTTTGTTTATATATAGCTTATTTGGCATGGGCTGATGGTTAATTTGTCCTCAGAAGGTTACAAAGCGCAGAAGTTGCTATGGGTTGCAGGCAGTTACAAAGAGTTACAAAGCGGGGGAGTTGCTATGAGGTATAGGCAGTTAAATTTGTTGCTTAGACAGAACAAGCAAAAGGGAGGATAAGTCTTTAGTTAATTTCCAGTAGGCCTATGCAGCAAGCATATCTACAGAAGCAGAAAAAAGAGCTGATTAGCCTTTCGAGTGCAAATTCTTCAGTATGTTTATTTCCTTCACTAAGTTAGAGAATTTTTCAGTTATTATGTTCTCAAATAGGTTCTCAATCACTTGTTTTCTCTTTTCTCTTTCTGGCACCCTTATGATGCAAATGTTGTTATGCTTGATGTCCCAGAGATCCCTTAAACTACCCTTATTTTTTTCAGATTCTTTTTCTTTTTGCTGTTCTGATTGGGTTTTTCCTGCTATCTTATCTTCTAGATCACTGATTAAATCCTCTGCTTCATCTAATCTAGTGGTAATTTCTTCTAGAGTATTCTTCATTTTAGTTATTTTATTTTTCATTTCTAACCGGTTCTTTTTTATGGCTTCCATGTCCTTTTTTTATGCTTACTCTCTCTTTGTTGAAGTTCTCATGAGATCATCTATTCTTCACCTAAGTTCATTGAGCATTTTTATAACCAGTGTTTTGAACTCTGTATCTGGTAAGTTGTTTGTCTCCATTTCATATAGTTCTTTTTCTGGAGTTTTTGCCCATTCTTTCATTTGGGACATGTTTCTTTGTTCTTTCATTTCAGCTGCCTCTCTGTTTGTTTGTTTGTTTGTGTGTTTGTTTGTTTCTATGCATTCTTAGCTGGGTGGCCTTATATAGTAGGTGTCCTATGTGGCCCAGTGGTGCAATTTCCCTGATTACTTGTGCCAGGTTCTCCAGGAGTGTCTCTTTTGTGTATTGTATGTGTCCTCCTGTTTAGTTGAGCCTTGATTGCTTTTGGCACTTCAGTAAGTGGAATTGACTCTCAGGCTGACCATCTTTGAATACTGGCTACACCCACAGTGTATGAGCTTGTGTGTAGGAACTGACCCTATGGAGTTGGATTCACCCCAGTGGATTCATGTGCTTGTTGAGAACCCCCTTTGGTTGTGTAGCTTATGGGGCTAATGAGGTGGTGCTCTGTTGAAATCTAATGCCAATATCCAGTGTGTTGTTTCTGGAGCCCCTTGGGAGGTACTGTCATGTAGGCCATGGTCAGCTGCTGCCTGTGACTGGCCTGGGGCTAACTGGTTGGAGCTATAAAGGTATCCATGGTTGGTCGCTGTCTGTGCTGGACCTAGGAGCACTTGGGAGAGGCCACGTGGTGAACTGAGCCCGGCTGCCACCACTATCAGGCCTGTGACAGCTCAGCAAAAGGCCCAGGGCACCCCAAGGCCTGAGGCTGCCTGCTGGTTGCCCATAAGGCTCAGCAGCTAAATGAACCTCGAAGGTACTGAAGTTGCTTGAGGTGGGGTCTCAAGGAGTCACCAGGGTGGGTCAAGTGGTGTTTCCCCAGAGGTTAGTTCCGATTCAGATTTTGTGCCAGTGCTGAGCCTATGGTTACTCACAAGAGTCTCAGATTACACCAAGGCCTACTGCTGCCTGCCTCAGGCCCACAGACCCCTGAGATTCATTCAAGAAATACTACAGCTTAAGCTGGGGCTGGTTACCAGCCACCTAAAGTGTTTCCCAAGGCCCAGAAGCCGAGTTTTATTGATTGCTGCTGAAGGAGCCCCCTGACGAGAGCACTGGATGAGGCTGATTTCCCATAAACAAAATTGTCACCAGCAATTTGCAAGTTGGGTAGGGTAGGGTCTCAAGGAGTCACGCAGATGGAGCAAGTGGATCTCACCAAGCCAGTGCAGATTCATATTTATCGTCTGTGTGAGCGGAAGGCTCAACACAGGCAAGATGGTACCTGCCTGTAGACTGCAGTGGAGGAGGGCTCAACTAAGGGATAATGGAAGCCATCCCTCTAATCCTCACCCTGAAGTCACATAATTCAGTTTTTCCCTGTATATTATATCTCTAGCATCTCCAGAGCTGCTGTCCCTCTACTGGGGCCCAGGGTAAGTGCCTGCAAGAGAGTAAGTCTGTGTGTGGACTCATTAAGGGGACATCTGGGTTTCCAGCTGCCTTCCATCTCACCAGGATGGCCAGAATCCCCACTGATTTTCACAGCCAGATTTTGTGGAACTCCAGGTTGGAGATCTTTGGTGTTGTGCTGGGGCCCCTTGCTCCTCCAGAGGGACATCCCCAGTTGAGATATCTGTCCTGATGCTCAACAGCCACATGTGGGTGTGGGACCAACCTGTTTTGCATCTTTGCCTTTCTTACCAGATTTGATATGGCTTCCTCTTTATATCCTTTATAGCAGTTCTGTTCATCCAGTCTTCAGATGGTTCTCCATGTTGGCTGTTCCATAATTTAGTTGCAATTTTAATGTGGTCATGGGAGGAGGCAAGCACAGCATTTACCTGTTCCACCATCGTGACTGGAACTTCTGGAATTTTTAAGTTTGAGCATCTCTTCCGCAGCTGAAGACCTCTCAAGAGTTTCTGCTCTTTATCCACATTAGAATACAAAAAACAATATATAGGAAACTTTCCAGGAAGCAGCAGCAGCATTTTGAGGAGATGACAAGCCAAGTTAGTGCTCATCTTTTAATAATTTGAGAATCCGTGGGGGAATTAGTGGTGGGATTACTCTAGTATTTGTAGATGAACACACATATGGGGTGCTTCTCCCTGCAGGGCATGACAGTGGGGTGCTTGGGGGATCCTGCCAGTATAGCCTCTAGATCCAACTCACCCACTTCAAGGAATACAAAAAGATGCAGATAGTATCTAAGAGGCAAATCCTGCCATGGTTTTTTTCTTCACTAATTCCTGCAGAGCAGGGCTATGGACTGTGACTCGTTTTGTGTTTGCTCCTTTGACCAGCCTTTATCTTTATGAGGTGTTAAAGAAATTCTCTGTGAAGAGACAGACTACACAGGCAGCATGGCCTTGGGACTTGACATGTGCCTGTCCCTCCCTAATACAGTCATCTAATCATAGAAGTTCTTTCCTTAAAGGAGAAGGGCTGCTTAGGATAAGTGTTAGTAAGACTAAGCCTTCCCCTTACTGTATGGATTTGGCTGAGCCCATGGAAGAACTTTTAATCAAGGGACTAAGCTTGCAGCTTGTCTAAAAGACTGGTGTGGAAACTGTTCAAAAATTCCTTCAAGATCTTGACTTTTCTGTAATTGAAAGTGATAAACAGATCTTGGTAGACTAAAGGTTCTATCTTTCATTATAAAGCTAAGTTGGAAGAGAACTTAGATATCAGCAGTTATAAAACTCTTAGATCTTGAAGCCTCTCTACAGTCTTAAAATTGTTGGACTCTCCAAGGAGCTTTTTTTAAAATGTGGATTACATCTATTCATGGTGATATTTACCAGATTAGAACTTGAAAATGAGAAAATATGAAACACATTTATTCATTAATTCATCTAGAAATAACAATAATGAGCCCATTAAATGCTACCATGGATAATATTTTTTTAATAAAAATAACTATATTTTTCTAAACAAAAATATTTAGGGACAAGAGTGGCATTTTCTGTTTTTGCAGATCTCCTTAATATCTGGCTTAATAAAAACAATTGGATTCTCATATCTGCTTCTGCATTCAATCGGTTGTGTTATATTATTTGGGTTGAAGTATATGAAGAAAAGCTGCCTTTATATAGATCGTTGTTGGGAAAAGAAGAGGTGTTTTAATAGACTTTTCAGATAATTGTGGATATTTTTTTGATGCCAACCAAAGCCCAATAAGTGGTAGTTTTTTCAAGATTAGTTACAATATGACTTCCAGAAAACTTGTCATATTTTTATGCTTATAAAATTGCCTTATTAATTAAATGAGGTATTATTCCATTGTGATTATTTCGAAGGGGTGGAGCCTAGTCAGTTTAGTACTATATAATATGAAGAATCCCTTGATCACTGTTCTGCTCAGTCTCTCCCTCTGCCATACCAAACTTGAATTTGTTATTGACTAAAATGAGACATAGAATCAGATGGGAAAGGACAAAAGCTTAATTAGCCTTCTCACCTCATTTACCCAATAGTTTAGAAAATTTCAGAATTCCATCCAGTAATTTCAACAGTTTCCTTAATTCTGAAAGAGTTTATTGATGGCAGAAGAGACAGAATGTAGAATCAATTCCTCGTTATGTAAAATAAAATCTTTGCTGGGCAATAACGGAGCATGTGAATAATGCCCAGAAGACATTAAAGGTAAATATAATTGTACAGTAAACACAGTGGCATTAATATGAGCTTTGTGTGCAAGACAGCTGTTCTGAGCACCTGCCCAGGACTCTCACGACAGTCTCCAGCTTTTGTCTAAACTCCATGTCACACAATGGGGCCTAGTACTGTATTCCCATTCTGTTCCTTTACAATTCCTTTCCCTCCTTTCTTTGGACTATTATTTCCCATCTTTCATGACTGTGTAGATGTGTGTGCTCACTGTTTCTGACAGTTCAATTACCAACTCCACTATTGCGATTTGTCTGAAGCAGCATCATAAGGCTGAAGAAAAAGAAACTTACTAGCAGCCCATCCATCCTGCCTCAGAAAAATGATGTCTCATTTTATACAACCATGTGCCATACAAAACAAGCAAACTTGGACACACTTAGGCTTCTGTTGTCTTGATTTCACCTCTTTATCTGTATGGGAAGTTTAGTATAGAGTCACTGCTCATTAAGAGGATTTGCCAAATGACCCTTCTAGTTCTTTTTCCCATCTAGAGTATCTGAACCTTCTTCAACATTTAATAGTCTTGAGCAATATGGCTAACAGGTCATCTCTCTTTTTCCAAAGATCTCAGAAGTTACATCTCAGATTTTCATTGTGGAATATATTTTTTTTTCTTGTTCTGATTTGTTTCCAGGAAATAGATGTATGTTAGCATGGTTTTAGTTCCCAAGGAACATGTTGGCACTGCTCAGTAGATGAACTTCTTGTTAGAGATGTATTCTGAAAATAACTAATGAATCTCTGAATGGATTATCAGCTATTTGCTATCATTGAACTACTGCAGATTTGCAAGAGACACATTTACCTTAAAATGCAATGTAAGTCCATTTATTTTGGGTTCAGGCCAAGAAATTAATCTGCTTCGTTTGTAGGTGAAATAACTTCAAGTTTATACCAACGAAGGTCTATTTTAAGTATTTCTGTTTTTTGATTTGGAGAGATGTGACTTAGTGCTGCTTTGCCTGGATACTTTAAACTTGGGGAGGCTACTTTGCCAGTAGAAGTCCCTGGGGAAAAGAAAATACCTTCATCATGAACACAGCCAAATGCTGAAACACAAGGCTTGGAGTTCACTGTCCATTGCATGCTTGAGTCCATGTGTCACTATTGTGGTAATAATCCCTATTGGTAGTTAACATCCCCTCCCCAACAACTATTTCCAGGAAAAACAGCTAATATCGAGCAATGGAGACTGGCCTAAATCTGAAAGGTTGTTTTTGCTGTGCTTTTCTGAGAAGAGCCAAATTGTCAATAACACTGTCCTCAGAGAACAGTAATCAATATGTCCTCTAAAGTAGGGACAATCCGTATCAGAAGGTAAGGCCAAGGCAGATTGGAGCTGGAGAGAAGCTTCTGCAGAAGACCTTGGGGTGGTCTCAGGTCTCACTCTTTGCATTTGCTGGTTATTTAGAAATGTATTATTTTAATTTATTGATGAACAGCATTGAGCATCTTCTGTGTCGAGCGAGCCTGTTGAAAAGACAGCTGATCCAAACCTGCATGTTGTGGGAAGAGATGGGGGGCTAGGAGATAAAGGAAAGATTCCAGGAAGATGTTACTTCTAAGCTGAGTCTTGGAGAATGAAAATCAGTTAGCACTTTAGGAGTGCCTGGGATTTGCTGCCCCTAAAAGCAGACTCTGAAATAAGAATATGAGGACAGGGCATTTATTTGGAAGGTGATGCTAGGAAGCCCCAGGAGAGGGGGAGGAAATGAGACAGGGAAAGAAAAGGAAGGAGGCCAACAGGAGATTTGTCATTCTCAGGTATGATGACTGTAAATAACTGGGGTTCCATCCCACCGAGGGCCTCAGCGTTATCCAACCTGAGGAGACAGAGGTGAGTGTTTATCTACCAACAGCCATCAGAAGTGTTAATTTTCTGGAACTCAGGTCTGCCCCACAGATTGTCTTGTGCTCTGGAGACCTGAGCGTTGCAAGTTGTTGGAATTGAAAGATGTCACAGGAGCACACTCAGAAATGGCTACTTGCTGGCCTAGGATGTGTGAACATCTCCTGGAGGGACTCAGAGAACACATACCACAAACTATTCCTGGCTGAAGGAGCAGCCCAAAGACCATGAGCTTAAGAAACTCAGATGGTTAGCTAAGATGGCAACAACAAAGCTGGGTGAAAAAATATTTAGAGAGAAGAGCTCTGCCCTACAGACTCCCTGAAGATAATTTTCCATCTGATAGCCCTCCTAAACCCCTGAAAGAAAGCTCTGTGACTGAGTGACTGATTTCGGGTGAGAACCCAGTCCAGTATTTCTTTAGCATCTCCCTGTCAGTGTGTGTGTGTGTGTGTGTGTGTGTGTGTGTGTGTGTGTGTGTGTGGTCCTGACTACCAGGTGTTCCCACTCACTGGATTTTCACAGTCAGAGCTCCAGGTGCATGTCAGCCCACCGGCCTCCTGCCTGCCCCTCAAATTGTGCCAGGTGAAGGTCCTCCTCAGGCCTATGTACCTGTCGTTCTTTCCTCTGGAACATTCTGCCTGGGATCATTCCATGATGGTTTCTGTCTTTAGATCTCGATCCTGGAGCTTCCTGCTCAGAGAGGCCTCCTCTGACATGCTGACATTCGAGTCTTTAGCCCCTTACTGGGTTTATTTCCTCCATGGCATCTATCACTCTCAACTTGATATATTCATGTATTCTCTTGTTTCTTTTCTGTTTTCTACCTTTAGCAGGATCTTTGTCTTGTTCACTATGGTATCTCTAGCACTTGGAATACATTATTGAATAAATAAATAAATGAACCAGTGAAGATGCGAATGAATGAATGAATAAACAAATGAACGAGGTGTTCAGGAAATATTTGCCACAGAGAAAGCTCAGTGAAGTGAAACATTTTATTCCATTGGGTTAAAGGGGGCACCCATTGCAAAGTCCACCACAAAAACCTCTCACCCAATTTTAGATTTATTTATTGTTGATAACTGTTTCCTTTCATTTAATTTCCTTCCTGAGCTTTCAATGTAAAGGTTGTGTTTTCTGTTGCTATTTTCCTTTCTCTCACGCTTTTGTTCCAGAGTGCTCAGGACTCCTTCCTTATGGTAAGCTGTCAGGAGGAGAAACACTGTGGCAGCGATGATTGATGCTAGGTGAACAACTCCCAAGGATTTCTTGTGCCTGTGTTTATTTAGCAGGTTTAAATTCCATTTAATCCCGAGGAAAGGTCCTGGATGAGGACTGAGATCCACAGCCCTGAAAAGGGCCTGCAGGCTTGCTTGACTTGCTTTTGATAAGCACTGAGATGTTGGATTCTTATTTAAACGGGTCGGGCCCACCCACTGAGCCTGCTCTTTTCTCCTCTGAGGGATCTGGTAAAACTCCTTTGCCAACCATTCAGCGAGGTCCTCTCTGCAAATAGCCTCCTCCTGAAAACAGGTAAACCGGGCAGTTCTACTATGTACTTCCCAGGCGTCGGGGAGGCAAGCTGGGGCCCTTGCCCTAAATAGGTAGATGGTCGAATTTGCTCCCCCCCCCACCTTATTTAAATAACCAAATGCCCCCACACGAGGCAACAGTGGATCAAGACCTGGCTACTGGGGCTTTGACATCTGGGCCATGTTGACAGACCTAATGGGAATTTTCAAGACAAGCAAGCATGGCAGCTACATGTGCAAAGTATCTTGATTGCTAAATGCTTATAACTAATTAGATTTTTTAAAATCATATACAGTCTAAAAGACAAGTCAGCAGACCTCTAGCCCCTCACCTGAGAAAGCCTATCGTGTGACCTATCCAAATAGTCTTATTTTAAATATAACTTATTTTTAAATTTTCTTTGTTATTAAAAAAATGTTCTTATAGAAAACTTCTCTTATAGAAAATATAGACAGATGAAAATATAGAATTTTAAAAATCCCCTATAAATCTCCTCCTTAGGGAAAAATCACTCAAACCATCTTAGAGTCTGAGGTTCCAATCTTATATTGACTATTGACATGATGTGTCAATATACATTCCTTGTTGTGAATTCTTGTTTAACACCTGTAGAAAGTGTCGGATGGGGGCATTTGTAGAAGAAATTGCCCTAAGTTTTATTAAGGGAGGATAACAAAGTCAAGGAAGGAACAGAAAGACAGGCTAACTTCAGAAGTAAAGAGAAAGGGGCAGGTGAGGGAAGCCTTGTGTATGAGGGGGTGATGGCAGGGCATGGACAAATGGGACTTCACCCTGACCTGCTTGTTCACAGGCATTCTGTGATCATTGACTTCCTTTGGCCTGTGATCAGACTTCCTTTGGCCTTGGGAGTGTAGGAGTTGGTGTTTGCAAATTAAAACAGCCCCTTGTGTAATAGTACAAAGGTGCCCAACTCCAATCCCCCAGGGCCAGAAAAGCATCCCCGGGTGCTTTTAAACATTAGCAAATACCAAATTATTTTTTAAATGTTTGTACCCTTCAATTGCTGGTACCTAAGCATACACTGCATTTGCATATTGACTAACTTACTTTGGGGGTAGTATAGTATGGGGTACATATATTTCAGGGCAAGAAGAGCTTTCAAGTCAAGTATGGTAACTGTTTACATCATATACCCATATAACAGGAAAAACTGTCATTTATTCCACAATCACCATCTATTGAATTATTCGGATTAAATGGAAATTCTTTTGGTTCAGTTTTGCCAAATATGATGGTGTGTACAAATTCAGAGCTGGAAACTATTGAATTTCTTTATACAATAGAATAAGTAGAATATGGACTTCCAGGACAACATACAAGAGAAGAAGAAATGAACTAATCAGTTGGCTACCACATGGGGAATATGATCATGAGAATCAGTGATACTAGCAAAGGAGTGGCTAGAATATCACTTTGTTTGAGCACAATATGACTACCCTCTGCCCATTAGGTGCCCAGATATTCACTGACATCTAATTCATTATCAAGTGCTGTTTGTCAGTGGATTTAAAAATGTGGACATAGACAAAGGGGAATATGTCACAATATTGGGATAAAATTTGGAAACAAAGAACAAGAATTGGAGCTGGAATCTGGAGGCAGAGTTACACTTGAGAATGTAAGTCCTTCAGGAATGTATGGAAATATCAGGGAGCTCTGGATTTCTCCAGGATATGAGGTAGAGATTTAATGTGATTTGACTTGTGTTCAAGAGTCTGGGAGACACTATCTGATATTAGCCTAGGTGATCACTGCAGTTCAGAGTGTAGGTAGTAGCAGTGTGTGCCATTCATTTCAGAATGAGGTAATCAATTAAAAGTGAAACGTGCTCTCCTTCGATGTCGAAGCCAATATCCATGCCTCATCCAAACTGGTGTAAATTATGCAGGTAAAGCAGAGATGAGGAGAAATCTCAGCTTAATGACTCCCCTGAGGGCCAACCTATAAGTGGTGGGGTCGGAATGAGAAGTCACATCTCAGTTGCAGGGCCTATGTGCTGTGACAAATCAGAGAGACAGTGTACAGAATATGCAGAGAAGGGCTTTTTGTTTCTATGTGTGTTGGTACATCCAAGAGTTGAACTAAGCTTCATAGATTGATGGTGTGGATGTAGAGGCAGATGCTGCCTGACAAAGTGTGAGTAAAGGAAAGCAGGTGTGTGAGGGGGTGAGGGGCAGGAAAGCAAAACAAAAGGCAGAATTGGTTGGACCAGAATATATATCCAAAATGAAAATGTAGAATTACCTGGATGAGTCATTGGAATAATAGACACCTATATCCATATCTGTATCTATATTTTATATCTCCACACTTCAAAAGAAAGCATTTATGAAGACTACACATATGATATAAGGAGTTAAAAAATTAAAAATAAGTTTTAAAATCATGCAGAATAAAGAGGTCAAGGATAATCTGTCAAAAATGTAGGCCAAAATTCCCTGATGTTGTCAGACTCCTGACAGCCAATGCAAAAAGAAAAGTTTACATTGGATTGTACAATTCTCATGTGGTTAAAAAAAAGAACCAAGACAGTTTTTCAAGAATTCATCAGATCTGTCTGATCCAACTCTTAAAATAAATATTCAGTTGTGCACACCTTTACACATAGGGCAGTGAAACATAATAATGGGATCAAGTCCTCAGCAGAGGTTTTTTCCCCCAGAATGTCTATCTCTGTGGAGCCTTAAGGTGTAATGATGGACAAAGGGTGTCGGTCAGTGTGGCAGACACACAGATGCACCACCCACTTTCCCATTAAGTAAGGTCTCTGTCTAGCTATGAGGACTGGGGTTAGCTGACATCCTCCAGAAACACCCCAGCTTTTGAGTTCTAGGGCTGCCCCTGGTCAATGACAGAGCAAAACACATGTGCAAAGGCTTAACAACTTCTGCTTACTGTGCAATTCTTCTAAGGGACATAAACTTTGCCAGGTCTGCACTGTGGTCTAGTGACCCCCAACCTTGCTTCCTCTCCTTCTCTTTTTACACTGCTATCCCCTAAAAAATACTTTGCACTCCTACTTTTCTCAATGTCTGCTTCCCACAGAACCCAACCTGTAAGAGTGACACTCATTCCTAATATTACTTATGAAGAATGGGCAGAAGGTGTTTTTTTTCCATAACCCTAAGTTTTAGAAACTTAACTATTTATAAGCTGCAGTAAAAGACAACCAGTTTTTTTCTGGTCAGAGGGAGACTCTTCTAAGTTAGAGACTCCCTAAATGAGACTCAATAAAACTTCTGGGGAAAAAAAATTTATTGGGTCCTTTTTACCTTGTTCCTTCCCTTAACAGAGCATATTCCTTTTATCACCTTCTAATGACAGGTAATACATTTGTTAGCCTGTCTTTTTTCTTACTTTTTTTAAAATTTAAATTTAAATTCTTTCAATTACAGTTGGCATTCAATATTATATTAGTTTTAGGTATACAAAGGTGTACAATATAGTGGTTAGACATTTATATAACTTACGATGTCTTATTTCTTGAACACCAAATCATTATTTTTTCCTCATACTTGGCAATTTAACATTTGCTTTTACACCTGTTAGTTCGCTTACAGTCACTACAGCCTGACCATGTAGTAAATCACTCTTAGGAGATTTAAAGAAGGGGATTAATAGAGCCCAAGTGACTTGCCAAGTCCTTGCTCAGAGACATTTGAAGACAGGGATTTGAACCTAATTCTTCTAACACCAAGTCTTGAACCTCAAAGTCTTTGTCCAGACGCAGATCTCACTCTGAATACTATAAATTCCAGCTGAGGCCTGACAAGCCCTCATCATAATGCAGCACTCTACCCCCTGAAAATGTGTGTTGGCCCTCAAAGAGGGTCATTCGGTTCCCACCTTCACCTGAGGAGGATGCTGGGTGCTGCTCGGTTTGCCTCACACACCTTGCTCCTGTTCTCTATTGTTTCTCATCCTAGGGCATGTGGACTCTATTCCATTCACTAGGAGGGGTTGACATTCTCCACAGAGTAACTGCTTCTTTGCCACATGTATTTCTGCATCAAGATAGTATAAAAGTCAAGCCAGTCTAGTTTCCAACTTAAAACTCTCATGGAGAGACCCGGACTCTCATCCACAAAACTGAAGCTGAAATGCACTAGGATTTGTTCCACAATGCCTCTACACAGGAATAGGCTGAAGCGCGCTTGGCTTCTTATCTGACACAGTAAGAGGCTCTCGGGAGCCTCTGCAAGAGCCCAGAAAGAGATGGATGCTCCTTAAGCTGACAGACCAGGAAGGCACTGTATTTAATTTTACCTGAGAATATAGTTATTACAAGCCTCCTCTAACTCCCTTGCCTGCAGGAACAATGGAAATTTCTCCCTGGAAGAATGTCAAAGAGAAGGGTAGATATAACCCTTGTCCCTGTGCCTTTCTCACCCCTGTCCTAAGCAAAAAGAATAGAGTGGGTTCATTTCTCTATGCACAAAGATTGGAAATAAGTTGGCTATAATAAAATGATATTCTTTCTATCCTGAGTAGAAAATTACAAACCTGTTTATTGTATCTTGAACTAAAGAAAAATGCAGTGTGGTTTTTAGGAGTTTGTTCAAGTTACAGAAAATATACATATACACACATTCATATAAAAACAGAGAGGCTCTATTTCTTATCCCTTTCTTCCTTCCTTCACAACATTTTATCAACAACAACAACAAAATCAGAGTTTGTGTCGATTATTAGAAAGGCAGTCTTATAAACTTGTCTTGAGCCATGTGTTTTTCTCCAAATATCTGATTTGCATTTAACTAAGAATTTGTAAGACTGCACAATGTGTGGGAATAATTGACCCAAAGCTCCAAATATTTATTACCAGGGAAAGCTGCAAGCGACAGCATCTGACACCGCCCTTGGCTGTCTGGAACCCTATTCTTCTTGACAATGGGTGGATAGGAGAACTGTTGAACTGTTTACTACTTCAAGACATTTTAAAAGGTAATGAATGTACAAACAGAATGGGAAAAAAGAGCTCTCTGTAAGGTGGCTTAGGGTCGGGATAGAAAATTCAAACAATTTTAGCCTCAAAAAGTCAACATTAGACACCCTTCTACTAAGGACCTACAAACAAACAGAGTTACTCTGTACACACATTAACAAATGCCACTCTGTGCAGCTGTGACTTTCACCTTGCAAGGCCCCGGGTTCACACGCACGTTTGTACAGGACTCAGCAGGTTTTGGAAACTTGAGATCTTTCAGTTTTAGGACTTTCACACCTGGCTTGTATGGGGCAGACAAGGGCAGGAGAGAAACCCCAATTCAGGCCGGAGTTGAGGTGCACTTGGCCTTAAGGCCAAGCCATCCACAAGTGTGTGGACCATTTGTCTTCCAAGTCCTCACAGCTCAGGGACACATTGTTATAGATACCTCTTGTACCCAGATATCGCACATCCCACATAATTAAAAGGCAGAGGGTTACCCTTTTAAAAAGTAAATAATTAATAATAGGAGAATTTACCATTTTCTCCTACTCACACAGACCTCATAAAGCCAATTATTTGCTTTCCTTCTAAGCACTGAATAATATGATTGAGAAAATAAATTCTCATAGTTTCATTTTTTTCTATTTTGTGAGAGATTCAGTCCCGTTATTTAAAGATTGCTCTATTTTAGTAAGCCAAATCTTTACTTATAAATGAGGCCACTTGGTTATGAAGACATCTAGCTAGAAACAAGATTGAGTGATTTCGGTAGATACTCACTTTTCCACCCCGACAGTAAGGAGTCGACTATACGCTGGTAGGTCTAGTGCTCACTGGGTCTTCTAATTCCTTCCAAATAGAACCTAGCAAGGGTTGCGCACAAGAAAAAGGGCAAAAAAAAAAAAGTGCTTGAAAACGTTGTGGCCCCATATTTCATGTGCTCACCCCACATACCTTGTAAATCTAAAGCATTGTTAACTCTGAGTTTTCACATTTTTGAAAAATAGTCACTCTGCCATCACACATCAAGAAGTATAACAAGAAATAGAAAACATATTCTTCAAAAATACCTTTCCCAAAGGAAATGGCCATAGTATTTTTTTAGCCCATTCCTTTAAATGTAATTATGCAAAGAGAGAAAACTTAATATTGCAATCAATAGCGTCCCGCCCTTTTATAATGCCAGGTCTTAGCTCCCATTGATTTTTATGGCTGCACAAACTTAGAGTTTTATGCCACAAAGAAGAGAAAATGACTTCCTTCCCACAGCAAACAATGAGAGTGTAATTATGAGCTCACAAAATGGAAGGTCCATGCCAAGACTTTAGAAACCACACAGAGGAAGGCAGTGCATGTCTTCAGATTATTTTAACAAATTCAAAAACAGAGACAACTTGTAAAATGTGGAGAGAAAAACATAAGTTAGTTTTTGCAGTGACAACATGGAATGATCAAAGCTGCTGGAAGGATGCTTTTCAAACATGATTTTTTACCGTGGCTCACATTTCCTCAGAAAATTCTGAGGAAAGAAGTGCCTCAAAAAAAAAAAAAAAAAAGCCTCCTAATTGTGGTCGGTTTAATGCCTCTGAGAACAAGTCAATAGCATGCCCCGTGCAGGTGGCCTTGGGCTGCTCCCCTCTCAATGTCTGATAAAACTAGACTCTTCCCCAGATCAAGGTATTAAGGTCTGGGTTATTTGTATTGATTTTATGTGCTGCTACGCTGTGCCAGTCATGCTCATATCTGTGGTTCACAAATTCCTCTTTAAAATGTCACTGCAGCTTCATTTCCTCTGCCATTCATCAATAGTGCGGCCAGAGGGGCTGGTTGTTAACCCCGATGACTGCGGTCCTGTTTGATGCACCCTAGGCCAGTGCAGATTCCTCAAGTTTTCACAGATATCAACAATGGGGAGGAAGTGGTTTTAGGGAGTGGTCATTAAGGTTTTTCACGAAAATACATTCATACATAAATACATACATATATACATACATACATACATTAATACATATAAATAGGAAAAAAAATTTCAAAGATTTTTCTTTCACATTCAGAAGAATATTTCCTCCTTGTCCAGAAAAACCCTCTAGTGGTTCCCAGGTTGCTCAGAAATAACAGGAGGCCTCATCAGATAACATTTGACATCATTTGAAAGCGCAGTCACGCCCACAAACAGGAGTATGCACAGGAAATTTTATATCTGAACACAGATATTACTGCCCAAACCCACATCCTCAATTCTACTTGACATAAATCTTAAAGAAACTTTGCCCTGGATGCTGATAATTTGGGGACCATAAAGATGTTCCCTGGAAGTTCTATATTAAGTCTTTCTCAGCAAAATACATAAACTAAGCCATGTAATAATTTTAAACAGATACTTTTCCTTCTCAGAGTGAAATAAAACTAGACTTTGCAGGAAGCTAAACAGAAATATACACACAGGCACAGACACCACTGTATTTATCAGTCTACAGTGATCCTTTAACAAACATGCAGTGGGGTAAAAATAAAACACATGTTTTCCCTTATTTCTCTGCAAGCGCTTACTTAAGGTTTTATTATATTTGGCCATGGGACATTCAGCAAACTTACTGATGATATCAAAGAATGATTTTACAAACAGTAAAAGTTACACTATTGACACCTCCAAATTCTGGAGTATTTACATTGTGTTAGGTGCACACTTGCTCAGGGAGATTAACAAACATTACTAGAAAGGCTATGGCCAAATCCACCCTGGTTGTTTATAAAACCTTTACAACTCATCAGCTTCCACTAACACACTGGCACTGTTCAATTACCATCAGTTTTAGAGAGCCTTAGCAAAACATCCAGTGCCCATGTAAATAGACAAATCTGAAAACTAGCTGGTCTGTTGGCTTACATACTGTAGGTAATGTTTTCTTTTGCTCAAATTTGTTCTGGAAACTAATCACGCTCTGATAAAGCCATCTGCAAATATGAGAAAGATTGACACCCACATGTCAAAGTTTACACAGCCTGACCAAGTGTACATATAGTACAGATGATGTAAGGGCTCTGCCGTGCACAGCTTCCCCGGGGCCATGTTGGAATGGAGCTTGTGGGATAAGAATGCAGGCTCTATTGTCCATGTTAAAGCAAAACTGGCTAGTTTCCTGGCCAAGCTAAAACTCTCACAAAAGGGATGAGGGCTTTCCTCAGTGTTCATCATAGAACTTTAACTTCTTTCTCCCAGAAATATCAGTCTAGGACTATAGGGTTATTACCACTTACTAATTCCAAATACAATTGCTTTTGTACAATTACTAAGCTTTACCTTTATGCAGAAAATGACCATAACATTGTCCGCCTATTAGAAAATATAGCATTAAATATTAATAAGAATAGTGATATGAAATGGCACAGGTTAGCAACTCTTTACTATGCATTGTCTAATTTGTATGAAGAACTTTACATGCAGATTTGTCCACCCACATTCAAATAAAATCCAGGATGAAAACCTGAATCCAAAGCAGATGGATGTCTGAATATGATTGAATGCAGTGAGAGTCCATCTTCATTTTACATCAGCAGTGAAACTTTCTGAGTTAGAGGTACCTGGCACAATACTATTTTAATAAGTGATTGTCCATGTCTCCCAGAAGTAAACCCAGTGCTCTATCACGGTCCTGGTCTTGCTCTTTGGTAACACAAGGAGAAAAGAAACAGGCATGGGAAAGAACTCGTTTCTGGTGAACATAGTTTGTTTCCTGATGCTCGCCCCTTATTAAAAGTTTAAAAATTATGTTTAAAATTTTATTCTAGAATTTTCCCAGAGATCAGCCACAAATTCCTTTGTTTATCATTTCTGGAATAGAGACTAATAAAGCTTTTAAAAACATGATAAAGTTTACTTCTCCCTAGTCTTCCAAAATTTCTTATGATTATTATTTTTTTAATTACCAAAGATAGCTCTGTTATTTCATCTGCCAGTTCTTTCAGTTCATATTTCAAAGTCTGAATAATTTCTTAGCACTCTACCAATTCTGGATTTTCATTCTCTCTCTCATATTTCCAACTGTAAGATCATTCTTCTCGATAGATTATTAAATCTATACCCAGTAATGAGCTCATCACTTTTTTTTTTTGGTTTAAATATAGCAAAATAAAGCCTTCTGAGAGCCCTTAGAATTTTTATTTTTGAAAGCATCGTCATTATTTAGTCTCCTGGTGTCCTTGAAACTCTTCAATGATGACATACTTCTGTGTTTGTCTGTTCATCTTTGTATATTTTAATGATATACACTCAACAGAAGTGCATTTGTTCCATCACATTCAATTCTTTAGATGCCTTTATCTTTACAAATCTGTGTATGCCAACATTTTCCAAACTAATTAAATATAATTAAATATATAATTAAATATAATTAAAACCTTTATGTTTTACCTAATTGCAGAATTTCATGAACAATACTTACACCTAAATAACTGCCCTGTTCTTTCAAATACTTATTCTATTTACCAAAAAATAGATTTAACCAACTTGCCGAGGACTTTTCAAGGATATTTGCCTTATATTTTTGAAAGCATACTTCTTTGATTCTTACCCATTTGAGTTATCTTTGGTCATATAATATGACTTTAAAATTCCATAACTTCTTTTGTGCTTTACTACATGCATTGATATGAAATGTGTAACAATTTTATTATGATTCTTGTCAAACAGAAACCTTTTCTATGTTAACTCATAAAATTTAATTCCCAATTTCCTCCTGTCAAAGAATAAATGATCTTTGTCCCCATGTGGATAATTGGATCATGGAGTTAGGTGACAGCTTAGCAGTTACCAGGTAATATTGCCTTAGAGGTGGTAAGGGCAAGATGATAACTCTTGCTTCTGAGAGGAAGGAAGTAAAGCAGTGTGGCAAGAATTTATATTTACTGAATCCTATCCTGTGCCACACTGATCTGGGTGCCTTATGTTATTATCTCTTACCTCAAGTCTTCTCTTGCCCCCTAATTTATTCTCATGCTACTCTTTCCTTGCTTGATAACCCTTTAATGGTTTCCAAAAGCTCTGTGTATAAAGACCAAACCCCTTATCCCAGGCTTTGAAGCCTGGCATGGTTTGACTCATGCCAACATTGTCAGCCTCATTTTTTTTCTCTGTCTCTGTTTTCATTGCTTCATTCTTTCCATTGGCCATAATGGATTAGTTCACCTGTATATTCCTAAGTTTAACTCAATTCTGGCACAGAGTAGCTCAATAAATATTTCTTGGATGAATGAACAAAACAAGTGAATACATTTAATCCATTTAACAATCCTAAAATGAAGAAATAGAAGATTAGATTTAGTCGCATGCTCAAGTGTCAGCTAATAACAAGTAGAAATTAACAATGTCCTAGCAATGATATGTAGGTTTCTCTAAGACCCCATGTAAGAACCATGTTAAAATTATTTAGTATATGGAAAAGGAAACACTAAGGAACTGTGCTGCCCGAATACAATGTAGGGATGACAAGAATATGCCCGTCAACTGCATCCTGAAGCAATTTTCTTTCCCCTCAAATGTGTTTGCTTCCATAGTGTTCCTTTAGAAGTTTTATTTATCTGTGGATTTTCTTTCAAGGAAAGCAGCCAGTGGATGTTTTTTAGAAGCCAAGGTGAGAATTAGTAAGATGCTTTGACATGGCACCTTTCATAACATTGAAAAATGATCATTAGACTCACTCTCAAGGATAAGGGATTTGCATTTGGCTTGCATTGTGCAAACAAGGCTTTTGTTGATTTATCAACAGGACTATGCTTGGGGTTTTGGATTGGATTCCAGAGGTTGGCACCTACACTCTAAAAAATCTAAACAGAATGAGAAAATAAATCACCAACTGGCACTTAAAGGCAAAGATTTATACCAAATTTAATGAACTTCCTGTCTTGCTGAGCATGAGGGAAATGTCATGTTTACTCCAAAGCTCTATGATTCTAGCAGCAGATATGCCAAGTTGGAAGGGAGGCAGAAGTGGGTCACATTCACCCAACTGGAACTCAGAAAACTTATGAGTGAGAGAGCACTTGGCAAGAACTCAGGCCTTCATGGTACCCAGGCCTTACTACTAACCCTATTCAAGGCGAATCTAAGGAGAAATGTGGGTCAAGTCATATTGTCTGGCTTGGGTTCCCAGAGAAACAGACTAAAATCAAGGATCCAAGAACTAATAGTTTATTTAGGGGGTCGTCCCAGGAAACATCAGTCAGGGAGTGGGAGAAGTGAGACAGGAAGGCATTTGTAAGCTGTGTGTCATCAAGTCAGTAACCACTGTGGCACAGAAACTTAATCCTGCTAAGGACCTCTATGAGCCAGTGCAGAAATCTGTCTTGGAGTCAACCCTGCCCAAGGACTAGGGGGCTGGTGTTTTTACCCACTCCCTCTCTCAGTGATCGATCAAGGGCTGCTCTCAGGGGAATTACTTACTCAGCAATTCTAGCCAGCAGCAACCAGACAAAGTCCTCAAACAAAGGGATATAGGGATTTGCAGTTGGGAGGGAGGAGCAATCACTGAATTGGGAAGGGTCTAGGTGGGTGGGGCAGCAGAAGTGCTTTTGACCTGATACAAATCAAGCTACCTGCCTCTGTTACATCTTTATTTCTTCTGTGACTTTTCTTTATAACATTTTTTTGTTGTTCTACACCCTGCCTGGGAGGTGCAAACATCTTACTATACGTCCCATCTTACATAGTCAAAGAACTTTCACACGATCTTCAAATTTATACAAAAATCCCTTTCGCCTCACCACTGGCATTGAAAGCAGTTCTAAAACTACAACTATGGCTTTATATGACAAGGAGCATGCATTTTCCAACTGTCTTAATATTAACAATATTAACATATAGATTCAAATCTATATGAACAATCTACCTGCCATTGGAATTTAGTCTTAAATATACCCACTTAATTCCAAGTACAAAGTAAATTATTTTGCCAACAAGAAATATACAGGCAGGTACTAAAGAAGAAATGGCACATTTTTAAATAGCCCAATCATTTTTAGAAATTATTACATGATTTACCACCCTGGCAGCACTATGAAGACTTAGTTGCCACTCAGAATATCTACTGCCTGGTGATGCATACTTGATTTGGCTCAGGTAACCTCACTCTCCTTCCATTTACTCTTGGCCAAATCTTATGAGCCTTAGAATTATTCATTCTCCTTCTTTGCTCTTGAGGCTGTCTCTGAAGTCAGGTTCACTCCTTTATCTTGATATCGAAGCCTTTCATTTTGAACCAGGGTCAACTTTACTCAAACTACCAAGGAGGAAGAATCTTTGCATGAGAGGAACTCTAGGCTAGAAATCAAGACACTTGGGTTTTAGTCCCAGGAATGTCACTTTTTAGTTTTGTTTGCTCTTATCCTCAGTTTCCTCACCTTTAAAGTGAGAATCGAATGAGATTGCTCAAAAATTGCATTATTCTGGATAATTTATTTTTATATGCTTATTCCTATTAACTTGCATTTTCTAATACATCTTAACTGTGACAGGGAGATAGTTTTTCTGGAGTGTTTTTGTCCAATTATTTCCTTACTTTAGAAAATGATTCTCCCTTTTCTATCTTCTCCTTGTCTCAGAAGATAGAATCAGTCATGAGCATCAGCAAACTTACAGTGACAACCCTGTAAGTAATTTGTTTGTGTCTGCCTATTGATGGCTTAGTTGATTAATGATTGGTTCTTACATTTTAGAAAGCAAAATGGATAAAATTGTGACATTTTGAGTCATTCATGCTTAATAAAGACATGGCTATTCCTTGTCTAGATCTCATTCATGTTGGTAAAAGTATGCTTCACTTTCACACAGGGTTTATAAGGTATTAGAGAAAAAAAATGTACTAATTACATGAGATTCTGGGTTAAAGCAAGCAAAACAGGTTTGGGAAATGCTATAACCTATTACTCTAAATATCAGAGAAACAGAAGAATAGTAGTTTATTTTAGGAGCTAGAAAGTCCTACAGAAAACAAATGAGAAATTCAGGTGATTCTAGTATAGCTGATCTTAGAAGAAAACATGGAGACACACTGCTGTATAAGTCATCTCACACCCAGGAGGTATAAAAGGTAGGAATGTAAGTTCATAAATGATATAACACCAAATATTTTTGATCATTAAAAAAAAGCCACACTTGCAGTGTTTGAGCATCTGGTTGACCCTTTTTCTGGGACTGTGTGATATTCTAAGTTAGGTGGTATGTCACTAAGAGTTGCAACATCTGATATTTAGTATAGTCAGAATATACAAATTAAAGTGAAAACAGAGTATTATATACTTAATTCCTCTTGAGTACAAAGAGGAAAAGAATATTTATTGTTAATAGTAAAACTGAAATTCCTCCAGCTGAAATATAATAGGGGTGTTAAAAAGCAAATTAACTGGTGCTCACTATTTCCAAGTTCATCTATATCATTACACAAACCACAATGTGTAATAGTCACAACACTAGGATTTTAATCCCTGCTTGGTATTTCCTTATCTTGCTATTAAAACACCCAAAAGTTGAAGAATGAAGGTCACTCAGTTCTTATTGATTGGAAGTTTATTTGGATTTGTTGAATTAATAATTTCTAAAGTTGTTATTCAACATGGTATATGCATGACTTTTTGAAATATTTCTCAGAAATATGTAACGAATAGTTATTACAGGGATGTGACAGTTAATTTGAGCTTCATTCATCCACTTACTAGAACAAAGGGAAATTAAGCAGTTCCCCAGATAGAAATTTTGGATAAGAATTGTAAAAAAACAAAATATATCACTCCATTAAAAATATTCCTTTAGAAATGTTGAAAGAAATAGAAGTGAATATAGATCTGTACTCAAGTCAATAATAGTGGTCAAACACCTGTGTGCTAGAACATCCTCAATGCACATTCTCTGTAAATGTTGGTATTTGTGTCTTCAAGACAGTGTTGAGGATGGACTCTCTGTAAAACAAGCTTCTTTTACATTCTGACCCAGCAGCTTGTCTAACCCTGTTAATCACCCTATACATCCTCAAACAGTTCTTTGTAAATTTGTTCTTATTTTTAAAACCAATGTTTATGAACGAACTAAAGCAATTCTTTTACCCTACTCATTTTCCCATCCTCTACTTCACCCTCAATAAATCAAATTTCTTTTCCTCAAGTAGTAAGTGGGAATATTAGAACAAGTTAATAAAGTTTGTCACCAGGAAATGATCCAATAGTTTTAATGTTCTTGTTGTGGCCACTGTTGTTTTGATGTTATTTCATCTCACTTTCTGTTGGACAAACTCTGGGTCACATTTTGGACATCATGTCAACCTAACCCCAATCCTTAAGAAATGTACAGCTTCATCGGAAAAAGACATTTGTTCTCCATCCTTCTTAACTTTTTAATTTTTGGACAATATCTTTTTTTACAAGTCAAAAATCTGGGAGTCTTCATGGACACTTTATTCACCTTCTTGTCTCCCTTCCCCACCATCCATCTTATTAACATGGCTTTCTGTATTCTACTTTACTTGTTTTTCTGAAAACTGTACTCTCCAACTGTTCCCTTGACCTTAGTTTTAAGTCTCACTATTGACCCCCTTGAACTGTTTGCAAGGGCCCCTGTACTCACCTCCAAGCTTACCAAGGATCACTCTTCTTCAAGCCATCTTTTAAAAATGCCAATCTGATTATTTTCCTCCCCTGCTGATATCTTTAGTAGTTTCACCAGCCAGCAGTCGTGGTGAAAGCTCTGCTTCCTCCTCCCACCACTTTTTCCTTACTTTAGTCAGTGGGATTATCCAATCAGAAGTCATCTTTGGTTCCTCCTTTTTTTCTCATTTATTATCCAATCAGAAGTCATCTTTGGTTCCTCCTTTTTTCTCATTTATTAATCTAGCCCATTAGCAAGACCTGAGGCTCTACCTCCAAATTCTGACCTGTGCCCATTCATTTCCCTTCAGCTCCTAACTAGTCTTTCTACTTCCCGTCTTCTTCCACCCTCAGTACCTTCTCCCCACACTCCCAAAATAAAGTTAAAAAACATCAGATCATATTTCTCCTCTGTTTCGAAGTTCTCAGGGATTCTTATAGTGCTTTGAATCAAATGCGACCTTCTTAAAATGACTCTCTTGATCCTTATCTAATCTCATCCTACTTTTGAACTTCACTTCTACTCTGCTCTTGACAAATAGATATATTATGTAAATTCTGACATGATGTAATATGGCATACATTGCACCATACCCAGTACTCTGGGCACACTGTCCTGTTACTCTTCCAAAATGGCAGACTTGTTCCAGTTTTTGTATCTTTGCCCAGCTCTTCACTCTGGAAAGTTCTGCCCACCGCATCCCCACCCCAACACCATCCTTCTCTCTAAGTACTCATATGGCAACATTTTAGTTACTCACCTTTCATCTCGTGGTACCTTTCCTGTACAGTTCAACTAAACCCCCACCTCAGTCTACTAAGT
The DNA here is from genome assembly GCF_000151845.1 of Pteropus vampyrus. Taxonomy (NCBI): domain Eukaryota; kingdom Metazoa; phylum Chordata; class Mammalia; order Chiroptera; family Pteropodidae; genus Pteropus; species Pteropus vampyrus. The sequence continues at coordinate 17,484,977 of NW_011888788.1, read as the reverse complement.
TATGTTGTTTATTTATTTGTAGAGATGTCATTATCTGAAGTTAAGCTGTTCTTGTATTTATTTACTTATTTATTGACTAATACCTGCTCAATAATGCAAGTTTCCTAAAGATTGGCCACCTACTTTGTTTTCAGATACACCTAGAATTAGGCCTGGCATAGATTTGGAAAGTAAAAATATTTTGTTGCATAAATGAATGAAGGTTTATCAAACGATTCAAATTTACCAATGGGATAGAGTAAAAATAGTATCTTTGAATTTTAATTTACTCCCTGATTATTACTGACATTGAGCCCTTTCCAGATTTTTATTGACAATCATTTTTTCTTTCTATGACTATCCTGTTGACATCCTTTGCTTAATTTTCTATTAGTTGTTTTCTTCAATTTTAGTTGCTGTGTTTATTTCTCTCTTTGCAGTTTTTTATGTCTCAGATAATTACTTTGTTCTATATTTTGAAAACATTTTCTCCCAGTATATAGTTTGTCTTAATTTTATTTAGGGGGATATATGTCACTACGAAATTTCGAATGTTAATGTAGTAAAATGTATTCATTTTCTTCCTTAAAAATACATAAAATATAGAGGCCACAAAGGCCTTCCACACCTCCAAATGTAAACTCTCACTTGAACACACTGATTGACATTAGGATCCATGAATGTGTCACAGTGGGTATTACATAAGTTTTGAGATGAAGTAACAGCCCAGTGTGTGAAGTATTCTAATAAAAAATTATTTTTAAAGTATACATTTAATGAGGTCTTTGTATCCAACCCTCATGGGCTGTATGGAGGATGGAGGATAAAGTTAAAGGACACCAGGAGGGTACAGTCAGGTCAATTCAGAATGTGACACTCTATAGGCCCAGTAACTCAAGACAATAGCATAGAAAAAAAGGGAATGATTTCAGATAAAAAGAGACTTAAGACATATAAAAAACATATACAATCAATAAACATTTAAAATCCCAATTTTAACAAACAGTAAAATGGTATATTTGGTTAATTATAAAAAACTTGAAAATGGTCTAGATATTAGATGTTATCAAGGAAGTATTTTTTATTTTATTACTTAAAATATTTATTTTTTATTTTATTAAAGATCATATGGCAAGGTGATTATTTCAAAAGAATTCTCTTTTTTGAGATGAATATTAAGTACCAGGAATGAAAATACCTGGAATTTTCAATAAAATAGCCTCTCTCCCCAAATAAAAGAATATATGCATTGGAGTTGGGAGCAGAAGAATCAAGAATAGCAAAATGCTGATGGCATTAGTTAAGGTTGCTCAAGAAAGAGATGGTGACACCCCTAGGCTTAAAGAGGAGAGAGGAGGGGCAGTTTTCAGGTCCAGAGTTGGAGAGCTCTGTGAGAATGCAGCTTGGCAGGAGCTGAAGGTCAGGATGTGGGGAATAACCCTGACTTCACTCTCCTCCTTGCCGTGGTCCATCACTGGGTCTCCCTGTGGAGAGCTTGCAACCCTAAAAAAGAGCTTGGTCTTTATTTTACAACAGACTCTTTCTGCCTTTGCTTTGGGTGCTAGTCTTCCCTCTCATCTAATTGTATTGGTCCTCCATCTTACTAAGATTCCTCAAAATTTCAGGTCCACTAAGATTTTACCTCTTGTTTTCCAACATTGTTGTAGATTTTCTAAAATACTATCTATCCCGTCATTTTTAGATTTGGAAGCAGGAGCTTGTTGTTTGCCAGCTATCTTGATATAGGTCCTTCACTGTACCGCTCTTTGGTGCATGCTGTTCTCTCAGGTTGAAATGTCCTTCTCCACCTTCTTCACTTTGACAACTCCTTTTATCCTCCAAAACCTACCTTAGGAGAGACTGTCTAGAAAACTTTTCTAATGGCTCCAGTGGATTAAACCTCTCAACTCTGTTATCCTTATATAACATACACATTTATTTTTATTTGTTATTTTTAAAAAATTTATCCTATCATATTTTAACACATATATTTGCACATATATTTGATTTATTTTCTCTACCAGAGTATGTTTCTTAAGTAAAAATATAATGTCCTCAACATCTTTGTTTTCTTTATGTTAGCATAGTATCTAGTTCATACATATTTGACTTGTATTTCTAGAATCTAAATATGAAGGATTTGACACTTTCCATTCTGATCTTCCACTCTGAAAAAGGGGAGAAGCAGGCATTTGCTTGGTGACATGAGTGGCCCCATCCTGGAGACTGCTTAATAATCTGACATCATGGGAATCTGTCACTCTCTTTTGAGTTACAGTTCAACTCTCTAACCTTTCTCTACTATTCCATTCCATTCTTATTATTTGAAAAAAAGATAGAGATGCTGTATTTTCTTTTAAGAAAAGAAACCATAGTGTTCTTCTTGTATAATAGCTTTCTGTTGAAGGTAATAATATCTTTTTTTTTTTTTGAAAATATCAATGACACATTCCTCCTCCTTTGTCTCTCCTCTCTGTTTCCCTCCAAATCACAGAAATACTAGGAAACAATAAACATATCTGAGGAGAAAGCATACTGAGTAGTATCCTGATTTGTCTTTATCTGCAATATACATGCAAGCCAGACTAAGTTAATAAACATAGACAGCCCACTTGACTTCAAAAAACAAACAAATAAATATACAGGCAGACATTGATTTCCCTGTGGAAATTTTACAGGGGAGTAAGTTATGGAGTGTACACAGATCTGAAATTGTCATGCAAACTGGGTTGGCAGGGATTTCAGTGTCTATACGTGGATTGAGTAAACCAGTCCAAATAATGAGACCCTGGAATTTTGGCTGGATATCTGAATGACAACAGCTGGAAAATTTGAGAGTTGAGATGTTTCCCTTTCACCATATCTATATGCAGCCACCATTTTCAGCTGCTTTTGCTTTAAACAAGAGATTTTTCTTTATAGGTTACCATCTTCTTTTCCCTGGCTACCCTGAGAATTCTGTCTTTGTCGTTAATTTTTGATAATTTTAATACAATGTATCTTGGTGAAGGCCTTTTTGGGTTGAGATAATTGAGTGTTCTATTGACTTCTTGAATTGCTCCAGCTCCTTCCTTAGATTTGGGAAATTCTCATCAACTATTTGTCTGAAAATGTTTTCTAGTCACTGCTCCTTTTCCTTCCCTTTGAGAATTCCCATTATCCTTATGTTTTCTCTCCTGATTGTATCAGCTAGTTCTTGAATTTCTCTTTCATTATTTTTCATTCTTCGGTTTCTCTCTTCTTCCTTCTGATTTATTTCTAGATTTCTGTCTTCGATATCACTGATCTTTTCCTCTATTTGGTCAACTCTATTTCCCATGTTTCTTATTTCATTTTCAACTCTTGCAGTGTGTTCTTTATCTCCAGAAGGTCTATTTGGTTCTTTTTGAGGGTTTCAGTCTCCTTGCTAAAGAACTCATTCTGCTCATCTAGTTGTTAACAAGAGAAATTACAGCCAATATGAAAATGATTGCTGAAGGTATCTGGATCTAATTGAGGAGAGAATTTACTGATATGAGAATTCCAGGCAAATTGTTCATTTGGGAGGTGGTTCCAGGGAGTCCTGGGAGCTGAGCTGGAGGAAAGGCAGCCAGTGCAGGAAATGTTTGCATGCAACTTCCACAGTGGTCGCTGGAGATTCATTCCACTGGGGACCTCTGGGGACAGTGTGGAACAAGTGCCTCTGGTTATCCCACCCGAGGCGTGATGGAGTTGAAGTATGATCCACCAACTCCTGTCAGTCATTGGCTGAGGGCTCCTCCAAGTGGGTGTCAAACCCCAGGGATTATGGACTGATGTACTGTGCTGTGCTGGCTGAGTGGGCTTCAGGGCCAGGGAAAGACCTCAGAGAGAATGACATGGGGAAACCATGGAGTCAGGTCAGTGTAAAAATCCAAGATTATGGGAATGGCAGTAACTATATAGGGCTTTTTTTTTTTTTTTTTTCCATTCAGACTATTTTTTATCATTTGAGAAATGCTAGGAAAAAAAACAGGTTGTGGATTTGTCATCCTGAAATTTTTATGCCCAACCTCTGAGAAACAGAGTCATCTGTTTGAGCTATTCAGTTTAAGTCATCAGTCCCTCATTCAATGAAGTCTATGACTATTTAGAAATTTTATTTAAAAATAAGCTTCTTCAGGCAAAGGAAAGATAAGAATGTTTGATCTTTGAAGAAATGTGAGAAACTGGGAAATTGTTGGAAGCAAAGTACCAGGAAGTACATTGGATGCAGACTGAGGAGCCCTGTGCATTGCTCCTGTTTCTGTGGGGGATCCTCACCCTTGTCTCCCCTATAAGGTGAAGTTTGCACTGTAGACTTTGACACCATTAGCTTTCTTCCAGCTTGAACCTCCTGCAAATTCCATACTAAAGACTGTGCCATTGGGGAAGAGAGGTTAGGCTGAGGTGGAGTGGAGAAGGGCCTATTGACTAGTATTCAAACGTGGCCTAAGAGTAACCCTCCTCATTTTCAAAGCTCTCCCTTGGTGCTGTTATTAGAGTGGTTATCATTGTTTTTTCATGTTGAATGCTTCATTCACATGTCTGTCTTGCCTGCCTGACAGTATCCTTCAGGTCTAGCATATAGTGGGTACTCAGTAAACACTTGTGTTCTTTCTTTCTTACTTTTATTTTTTAGAAACATAAAAGTATTTTCTTTATCTTTAATTACTGCTTCCAACTATGTTCTGTTTTATGGCCCTTCCCACCTTCTTAATAACATCTTGGACAGATTCTATAACTTTCTGGTCACTTAAAAATTTTTTTATCAAGGTAAAATTCACACAACATAATATTATCATCTCAAACATTTTTTAGTGTACAAGGTTAAGTACGTTCACACTGATGTGCAAGCAATCTCCAGAACTTTTTCATCTTGCAAAACTTAACCTCCATACCCACCAAATGACAACTCTGCTTTCCCCCGCCTCTAGCACCTGGCAAATACCATTTTACTTCCTACCTCTATGAGCTTAACTACTCTAGTGAAATCATACAGTATTTGCACTCTTTGTGTCTGACTTATTTCACTCAGCATCATCTCTAGGTTCATTCACGTTATAGCATGTGTTCAGAATTTCCTTCATTTTTAAATGAATGAAAATTATATCTTGCCCATTAGTGGCTTGCTTTCAACCCACATATTAGTATATATTCAACAAATATTGTTCTATACACAGAAACCTCTTTTCAAATGTTTGCAATTTTGCAAATTTAGAAGGGGGGTTTCCCTTCTCCAATGAAAAGCCAAAGAAAATAATGTTTCTTGAGTATTTACTTCATGACATGCAGTCTGGCAAATAGTGCCACATTTTATGGATGAGACTGATCAGTGCCACTATTAGTGCTATTGAGGAAGTGCCATCTACCAGGCTTCATTTGAAACTCTGACCCAAACAAAACATCCCATCCATGGACATCACTTCACATTATTTACCTCTTTTTATTTTCTTCATTATTTTTTATCATAACATTTTTGACTCTTAGGACAGGTCAATGACATGTTTGTTATGAAAATGTTCCAGCAGATGGCAATAGATGTCATGGTCTAATGAGGTTAGAATATTACAATTCTGACAATGGAAGTAAAGTAACTCTATTTTTTAACTTAAGGAATTAGTATAACAATCAAATAATCATGTTCATTTAACATCTAAAATAACCTGTGCTTCTACAGCATAGGGTATGCAGTTAGCATTAATGTATTGGCTAGGTGGAGAGCCAGAGGAGAGAAAGAGCAATTAGAGGGATCGTTTTATAAACTATATAAATGTCTAACCAATGTACTATATACTTGAAACTAATAAAATAATTTTTAAAAATTAATTAATTAATTGGTTAGTTAATTAAATAACCTGTGCTTTAAATAAGGATTCTATGAGTAATGAACTCATACAAGAGGACATTTAAATGTAAAAAAAAAAAAAATTATAATTAATGGCATAGTGCCAATATTTAATATTCTTATTGACATTCATATAATTGTTGTTCTTTAAGGTACAAGGATGAAATTGCTAGGTGTCCAATTTAAATTAACAATTACTGTCATTATAAGAGAATCATTAAGTAATAATTAATATCTGCTTATCACTAATAATTCATAAAATAAGGATTACATAAATGTACGATAAATAGTTTATATGCTGTTATGTTATATGCTGTTATTCATCCAGTAGAAAAAAATTAATATTGAAATTTACTAAAATATAAATTTAAAAATTATTTTAAAAAGCTAAAAATTTCAAGATAAAATGTTAAGCTACTACAAAATTTATCAAGATATGAAAAAAAATGTTTTAAAATTAGTAGAGCCAGAAAAAGAAAATGAGAGCTACTAGAAGGGGACCATGAAAAAAAAACTGTTTGATTGTGGAATCAAGTGTTGAAGTTTTGACTTATTGACTTTCCAAAACACAGTACAGGGAAGATGTTGTCATTAATTCATGACATAAAACTTGTTTCAAGAAGTAAAAAACAAAACAAAACATAACACTACAACTCAAGTTCTTCATCATCCTCAAATTACTTAAATGTTTTGTCTATTTTGCAAATGAAGAGGGAAGGAAAAAATAACTGAAGAATATAAATATGGACAAAGACTGTCACAAGCCAGGTGCAGCTCTGGAGCTGAGAGGCCTCTTAGAGTCATTCTGTGTCCCCATTCAGATGGTCAGGCTTGTGGGAATCCAAAATCACCAACCACTGGATTCGAGCAGTGCATGGCCTGAGTCCCGAGCTCTGGGCAGCTCTGCGCTTTGGAAAGAGCCTTCCAGAAGGCAGAGCAACAATTTCTACTTTGAAAGAGGATGAGGACAGAGTCTGTCACCACATCCCAACCTTATCTGATGGAACCTAAAATGGAGCCAGAGTGGGGATTAACAGATGGGACTTTTATAAAAAGGGACTGAATTTTCATTAGAATTAACAGAGACTAGAGAGAAAAGAAAAATGAAGCCAATGAGGGTAGTTGATAATCCATAAGAATCTCTGTATTTAGAAGGCTACGGGAATTTTAAATTAGAAATGAGAATTGTAATTTGCATTTTCATTCAGTTTTTCCCCCTTTTTAGGGCAATTAGTTAAGATCGAGCTATTTGGTTTTAAATATATTAATGATAGCAATTTTATGTAAGGTTACATAAACTGTATATAAATTAATACATATGCTTCTATTGTGGGAGGTAAAAACAAACTGATATTACATTAGGGTGTGGACAGTGGGGGAAATGAGCTATATAACCCAAACTCATCCTAACCCCTTAACAGTAATTCCAAGCTTTCCTCAGTGAACCAGTTACATAGGACTTAGTAACTTTTGGAGGACAACTTTGTGCCACTTTACTTTTACTTCACTAACTTCAAATGTGTTGTAGTGGGAATGAGGAGATAGATTGCCAAGGCCACAGTGACTACGGTTTGGCCAGAGAGATGCCTCAATTCTTCCAGTGAAGGTTCCTAAATGACTAAAACTAATTTCCCTCTCCCCCTTAACTCTTATGGGACCCTTAACGAGCTTGATGCGTGAAGGTTAGTGTCAGCGCTGAGCTGATTGAGAAAGGAAGGTTTCAGTGGTGAGACACCCAGTTGGCAGAATGAATGAGGGGCTGACATGAGAATGAAACAGCAGACATCAACTTTAGAGTGGGGAGCATGCTTCTGTTGCAGGGAACGCGCTTCTGCTCTGTTAGGGGACCGCATGGGCTTTTTGTATGTCAGAGTATAATAGTGGCATTCTGCCACATATGTGTGATACAATAAGCTGAATCATGCTTACACGAGTTAGGCACAGGCGCCCTACTGCTTTAATGTAATATTCTAAATCTGGGGTCCTATTCCTAGCTGCAAGCCTGGATCACAGCCAGACCTGGGCCAGCCAGGCCTGGGACCCACGGTTACCTGGCAAGTTATTCTGAAAACAAGTTTCAGAACAAATTCTCTACTTTTGACATTTACTGCCTTTTTTTTTTCCTGTGGCTAGTGAGCCACAAGACAATGCGCACCTCCTCCTCTGGAGGTGTGATGTTGAAGCTCACTGCTTTTCTAGGTGCTTCCACTTCCATGCTACATCTGGGGAGAAGGCAGCACTCAAGGCAGACAAGACAGTGTTGAGACTTCCATTACCCCCAGAGTCATCCCACACACCTAGAATCCTTCTCTCAATGACTGGACACCAGCTCAATTTGGGTGCTACTCCTTAGAGTAGGGATCCCCAACCCCTGGGCTGTGGACCAGTACCAGTCCGTGGCCTGTTCAGAACCATGCTGCACAGCAGGAGGTGAGCAACAGGCGAGTGAGCGAAGCTTCATTTGTATTTGCAGCCGCTCCCCAGTGCTAGCATCACCGCCTCAGCTCCACCTCAGATCATCAGGCATTAGACTCTCGTGGGAACACTGGGTCCCTGGTGCCAAAAAGGTTGAAGACTGCTGCCTTGGATAATAAAAGTGGGCTGGGCTAGACCTGTGGACCTGCCCATGAAGGACGGGGTGGAAGGGCATTTCTAAATTTCTTTTATTCAATCCACGGATCTTGAGGTCTACTGATGTCACCAACAATACGCTACTTAGCAAAGTCTCAGGCATTGACCTAGGTGCAGATAACAAGGGAGCTTGGGCTGTTTGAAGATGGGATTGATGTTCTGAAGCCCCTGCATGGGATTACACTGTTCAGACTGAAGTTAAGTTGATTCTGGTAGTTACTTTCACTAAAGTTGCTGCAAACACTGAATGAGAGAATTCTGAACCACTGCTCTTGGAAGAAATACAGAGTTAGGTTCTTGGTAGCTTCTGGTCATAGTATTTCTATCAATTGATCAATATATAGCTTCATTTTATGAGTATTTCTGTTTAATTAAATAAGGAGACACTTTATTTTATATATTTTTGACTCATTTACATTACTCACAGACAACAGCACTATAACTCAGGCCTAAATGATCTTATTTACTACACATGTTTTCTCCATAAGGCACATCCCAGGCTTCTTGAGCTTAGGGACACTAGACAGCACTTCAGCACAATGCTCAGGGGTCATTTAAAACAGGGAAACCACCAGCAGAAAGCACAAAAATGCTAACAACATAGCACTAAATGGACTGTGAACAGGCAGTTGTTTATGATATGAGAACAGAAACAAGAAAGTAGAGGATTATTTTGTGAGACCTTAGCTGGGAATGTGCACATCGGGCAACTCAAAATTTTTGTCTCATTATGCGAGTCTGCAAATGTCCATGAAAGCACCATATTGATTTGGGATTACAAATAAATTTTAGCTAGTAGTCCAATTCACAGATATGGAATATGTGAATAATAAGAATTGACTTTATTAAAGTAGTTACAGATATCAATGCATCAGGGAAAGGGGGTTTAGAAGCTGGTGTGAGAAGAAATAGTAACAGATATAATTATCTCTTGAGCAATAAAAAAAATCTAAGGAAGAACTAGCTTAGTACATATGCTATAAAATATGTTTGCTAGATGATGATGATGATCACGGAGTATTTTCTAAGAAAAATGACTTTTGAATCTTTTTTTCTACTAAAATGCATATATCCACTAAGAAATAAAGATTTAGAGAAAATAAGTAGACATAATATAGACAGAGTACCCTCTCTGATCTCAATCCCAAAGGTAACTACTCCTAACTGATTGGAATATTTGCTTTCAGAATTTTCTTTATGAATTTGTCTGTGTGATTATTTTATAAAACAATTATTTTATGAAAAGAGGTTGTTTCTCTATATAGTTCTTTATTTACTTAATAAAATATCTGGGATACTTTTCCATTTTAGGCTATACAGATGCATCATATTGCTTTTAGCAGATGTCTAGGATATAAAATATAGTTTATTTCAATAACCTTCTTTGGAAGGACATTTCTGGTATTTGGAAATTTTCTATTTCAGATAAAGCCACAATGACCAAGCTTGAACAAATCTCTGCAAAATTGTATTTTTTTATAGAACAAATACATACATAAGTAGAATTGCTAAGTAAAAAGCATATGTCTATTTAAATTTTAATAGTTAATGTCTCAAAATGTTATACCAACTTATATCATGATAGTTAACCGTGTTTGAGGTTGTCTGAAAAGCAATCACTTTGGAAACCAAAACGTCCTCACTATCATGGAATGTAGAAAGGTGACTTATCATTTGAAGGCCTGAATCCTGTCTTTATTACACTTAGCCTAACACTCCAGGAACTCAAGAAGCCTTCCAGACAACCTCAGCATGTCTCATAATCTGCTGTATTCAAATTCTGCTCATCATTAAGTGCTTTCTGTCTTGAGTAGTCAAGCCTGAGAGATGAATGTTCTTGGACACTCCAAACACCCTTCTCAGCAGTCAGGACGAAGACTGTCTTCGTTAAGGCTGAGTCCAGGAGATCCTGAGAACAGACCTAGTTAGCCTGGCTGGCATTGCCCTGACCTCTCAGTGCCTTGGCTGCCTCATCTACAAAGCAGGGATGATAATATTATCTACCTCCTAGATTGTTGGGAGGATTAAAATGATGTTAGAACATTAGGAGTACTGAGTGCATAGGAAACACAATAGATTAAAGTGTCATTACTTCTCTATAGTCTCAAGTAACTAATGTGGGTAGACTTTTACAGAAAAATAACTCTATTTCTAACTAGGTTTCACCTGCTAGCCCATTAAGAGTTAGCAAGAGAATTCTGCCTTTGCTCACAACACTGTAGGTGTGGGGAACCCAGGCTGCTCAGTGGTAATTATGTGGTGATGCAAATGTATCTTTGATTTCCATTCTTGCTTCTTTTTCACTTATTCTCTTCTCTTCTGTTCTCTTGGAAACACCTGCCATCTTCCCTGTAGCTCTCCTCATACCCTGAGCATTTTCTCCTTACGTACTGTTTTAAGCCTTATGTTAGTGGAGTGGAGAAGTGGTATTGTGTAGATGACATCTAGATCCAGAGTATGAAGTTGTAATAGGGAAATATCGGGGTGGTAAAGACAGTACATGGTGGTCCCACTCAAAACCCCTCAATCATGAGGCACAGTTTGCCTCCAGGCATCTGTGCCAAAGGGAGAACAATTATGCAGGTTTGGACACAGTCTCAGGCTCAGACAGGTTGTCTTCTGTAGTCTTTCTAGAAATTAGATTGCTTCCTATTTTCTTTCTTAAGAAATTCTGTTGCTTCATAACAAAGAGAGGAGCGTGTCTTCTGGGCAATGGCTTGGAATATTTATTTTCTAAATACCAATTGCAGGGATAAATGCTTCTCCTTACCCATCCCTACCCCTCACTTGTGCTGCAGTTAAGCCAGCTCTGTCTCCCTTTGTTTTGTATTCAAAGCACAAGAACAGTGGCCATGAATATCAGCTAAAAAAGAGTGAAGGGATTCTAGGTGGAATATCTTAACCCCAGGAGTGTGACCTACACCAGGGTGGTCATCCTGTTTGTTTACTAAGTTAGGTTTGGGATTGGAAACCCGGGACTAAAACAGCTTGGATTTGATAGATGGAAAATATTTCACATTTAGTAAAAAGAATGAGAAAATTACCATTTTCCTCAAGTATCTTCTTGTCTGTTTGGTCAAGTGGGGTTAAGAAACGGGATATACTGGAAAGATGACTTTTCTTCATAGATTTAGAACTATCTGCAGTGGTCTGTCTACGTGAAATGGCATCCTGCACCCTGCAGCAGTAGGGACTGCTCCTTTAGCACACCTTTCTCTCCAGGTTTTATTTTATTCACCAAGGTAGGTAGGTAGATAGACAGACAGACAGACAGAGATAGATTGATGGACAAGCAAATAGATAAGCAAAATAGAAACATTTTAGATGTTTTAAAAATATCTCCCTAGCTGTAAGAACAAGATATCCTTTATTTCTGTAAAGTCAGAATGGAAATGATTATTATTTTTTTTTCATGGGAAATGGAGCTGAGAGACATGTGTGCAGTAAAATAAACTGTTGGTCTTGACACCTATGGCTAATTTCAAAGCATAGGAAGTTGATGAGAAAATGAATAAGAGAGTTTGGAGGGAATTTAAAGCTTTGAGATTCTAGATAGCAGACAAGCGTGGTTCCCTGGATTGCCCTGAGGGTGCCTCTCTGCTGGGGCTCTATAAGGGAAGCAGCCAAGGCAAGCTCCCTGACAGCCAGCAGGCGCCTGCAAAACACGGAGTTCCAGCCAACCCTTGCCACCAAGAATAGCCAGAGTGGTATGCACAGCTCTCATCAAAATGTGCCAATCTGGGGCCTAGCCCAACTAAATCCAACCGAGATGGAAGCCAGTGACCCTGTAGTTGGATGACTTTACTGGGTTCAGACCACCAGAGAGACAAGTGGGCAGAGTAAGCTTCCCTGATCGCAGTTCACCAGGGGTCAGCTTCTTACTGTGAGAACAAAGTCTGACAGAGCCAGGGTCCCAGCTGCATGGTTCTGCTGTGTAAACACAGTGCAGACAACCAGGTTGGCCAAATGTTTGGGTCCTCATGAGATCTATTGTTAGAATATAGACATGGTCATAGACTCCATTTTCAGCTGCTCCCTATAGCTCTCTCCCTCTTTCTTGTCTACTGTCTCCCTTTCTACCTTCTGTGTTAGAATGGAAACATCCTCTTACAGGACAAATCTTTGGCTATTCTGTCATTTTTATCTTCTAAGCAAGGGCTCCCATTGCACCCCAAACAAGCCAAATACTTTTAAGGGGCATGGCCTCAGCAGTGGCCTGTGCGGTCACTAGGCTGACCACATTTCCTCATTCATCCCTAGGACTAAGGCTCTTAAAATCAGATGAGAACTGGGAGACTGGGGAGCAGTCTAGTCTGTCTTCCCCCTTTTTCACTGCAAAATCCATCTTTCACTTCTGACATTTGCCTTCTCTCTAGGAGGCCCTGTTTAACAGAAACACGGAATGCAGGTTCATACCCATGCTCGTAGGTGCTCAAGGATGCTCTTTGGGAAGCGCCGTGGCATCAGTCACTGTCTGTGGCTACTTGAGAAGCTGCATGATGGACTGGCTAGGCAAAGCCTCCTCACCACTGCCTGCATGCTGCAATTCAATTAGTCTTGGTCAGAAGGAGGCATTATTATTCATACATCGCCGATTGTTCCCAAAGTAAACAGAACTGGGATGAGGTCTCTGATCCTCCCAGTGCCTTTAGCTGAGACACAAAAGAAAAAATAAAAGAACTCTGAGACACCAGGGTGGGACATTTGGTCTGAATTCTGATCTCCTCTGCAAGCTTTCCCATCAGAGCTTGTTGATTTCTTTCTTCTCACTTTTTTTTTTTCCCCTCCACAGTCCTTACAATAAGTTTCCTGTGTGTGTGCACACACAAAACGAGCAGGGTTATTTTATTCCTTTATTGCCAACAACACCATAAAGTCCCTTTCCACTCTGGGCATTCCCTGTCTCCCGCCTTTATGATGGATAGTGCCTCACAAAAATTGGGAAGTGGGTCCTTTAAATGATGTGAACAGTCCTGTTAGAATATAACAGACTGATAACTTCCCATTTAGCAGTAAATAATCCCTGCAGAAATATAGGGTGACATTTGTATTTTGTAAAGTGCTAACCAATCTGTTTATCAGTTTTGCCAGGGGAAGTGAACCAAAGATAAATGCCAATTTTCCTTGGATAAATTTTACAGCCATGCTGAAACTGCCAAAGCACACAGGAGAAGTAGAAGCAGAGCTGTGTTCTCATTGACGGAAAAGTCAATTTTGCAGGCCAGACTTAGGCAATAGGCTGTAACTCCTTCCCCCACCCCTAGCTCAAGTTTTGTATGTTTATAATCAGGCTGTTTTCTCCAGCTGGGGAATAAGCCAATTCAGTGAGCTGAAAGTTCAGTTCAGCAGGCTCTCAAGGAGAACCTGCTGTTGGGACTGACAAGGCTGGCTGGAGTGTGCCAGCTGTAAAAGGCAAGAACCGGGATCCTCTGCCAACTCTGCTTTGTGAGAGTGACACCGCTCTTGGCTAAGATAATTTACTGATGAACTTGTGGGAATATGGATAATCAAGGCCTGATTTTCGCCTTTGCTTCATAAGACTTTTGGATGCTCACTGCATTCCAACCTTCAGCCCAGGGAAGTGCCTTCAGTTCAGCCTGCTGGTACCTCTATCTGCCTTGGGAAGGACTCAGAACCACCCAGGATATGTGATGCATAGGAAATCTGGCTGTGAATAAGAATCACCAGGAAGTCTTTTAGAAACACAGATTCCCAGGCTTCAACCCAGACCTATTGAGTCAGAATCTCTGGGAACAAGGGCCTTGTCATTTGTGATCCACACCAAATCACTGTGATATTCCGCGTGGCCTGGTTAAGGGAGGAATCTAGCTGCTTGAGAAGGTCACCGGCAGATGGTCTTCCCTGTATGTTCCGTTGAGAGCCCACCTCACACCCCTTTCAGGCATGGCATCCTATGACCATTGGTCATGCCTACAAAGGGCTGGCCATCTGAGCTATATACTCAGTACCACTCTGAAGGGGCACTCCATTTCAGAATATCCTGTAGGGCCTACTGTGGCTCTCCTCCACAGGTTCTGGTCCCAAAGCCTCTTCTCAATAAACATCTGCACATTACACTTCATCTCATTTGGGCATCCTATCTATACTAGTTGGGCTTGGGGAATGGCAGTCTGGAAACCACTGTTCTCCCCAACACCCAACCCATCCATAAACTCTTGGTAATATCGTGGTCATTTAGCCTCAGCATAGCCACAGAGGTGGGGACCCATTGGTCCCTGATCAAGTTCCTCTGGACAACCCTGGGAATAGCAGTTTGGGTCATTTAATTTTCTTGTTTTCCATAGAAAATTGAAGAGTTTTGGGGTTTTACTGCTGGCTCTGCTATTAAAGATGGGTTGAAGGATTCAAATTACCTGGTTTCTGTTCTTCTGCTATAATAATGCCACAGAGATGGGAAGCATTAATGAAAGAACAATGATCTTCTAACCTTTTTCTGGTCCTACCTTCAGTGAGCCATGGAAAGAAAAAAGGAGGAGGACCAGAAGAAAGGGCTGCGTCAAAGAATTGGTCAGAGGCCCAATATCAACTTGTGTGGTGGTTTAAACATGACTCCGCTTCCTTTGAACCTCTTCCCATTAAGAGGCGGCATCAAAATCCCCTCTGCATGAATAGAGCTGGCCTTAGTGACTTGCCCTTAATGAGTAGGATACGGCAGGAGTGATGCTATGTACTGTCCAGGGCTAATTGAAAAAGTAATGGAGCTTCCACCTACTGGTCTTTCTCAGGACACACAGCTCCAAGCCCTGAGACTCCCCAGGTGAAAACCATAAGGGATGACCACATAGAGATGGAGCTGTAGAGAGCTATTTGAGTCTTCCCATGCCCAGACTCCAGCCCCAGCTCCCATCTGATTGTTACTACTGAGAGATCCCAAGTGAGAACTGCCCAGCTGAGCCCAGTCAACATGCAGACCATTTGGGATAATAACAATAAATGATTCAGGTGGTTTTACACTAAGTTTGGAGTGCTGTTACACAGAAATAGAGAACTTTGGGTGATAAAGGATCTTAAAGCAGAGACATCCTCCTTCACAACAATGACACTAACCTGATGAATATAAATTATTTAGGAGAAGGTAAAACGAGTTCTAAAACCAGTCAATCAAAACTAAGCCAAGTGGTATCCATGAGATTTCCCTCCCAGTCCCCAAGGAGGACCAGCAAGCATCTCAGAAGCAGACACCAGGTCTTTGTCCATACACACCACTGATGACCTGCTTCATCTGTTGGAAGAGATTCAAGAGCTGCAACAACATGTAGGTAGCCAAGACGATGGCACATCTATATGCTCAGCACATGCGTTGATTCAGCAGGAACATCAATGGGCACTTAGTGGAGCCTGCTTTCAATATTTTACACAGTCCTCTGAATTTAGATTGCTTAGTTTTTAGGCTTCTTTGTCAGTTGCAGTTTCCAAAAGTGGGCAGAGGCTGCTTCATGTAAGCACTGAAAAATGTTTACTAATATTCTGTTTTAGTCCATTCAAGCTGCTATAACAGAATGCCACAGACTGGGCAACTTAAACAAGAGACATCTGGGTCTGACCGTTCTGGAAGCTGGAAGTCCAAGTTCAGGGTGCTGTCATGGTTGTGTTCTGAGGAAAGCCACCTGTTTCCTGTGTCCTTTACATGGAAGAAAACTCTAGTGTCTCTTTTATAAAGATACTAATCCCATCATGGGTACCCTACCTTTAAAGTATCATCGCATTGTGAATTAGGGCTTCAACATATGACTTTATATGGGCACAAACATTCAGCCTATCACACACACCAAAAGTATAATTATAAAATGTTTATGAAAATTGTCCTGAAGTATTATTAAAACTTAATCCAGGTATGAGATATTATGTATAAAAAGGCAGAGATGTGATTGTTTAAATGATTTCCACCCAAAATTATCATAAAATTTTAAATGTCCTACAGCCCAGAAAGGGACAAATTTTAATTGTCTTAAAATGAGTTCTCCAAGATGGTATCTCCAGAAACTTTCATTATGGAAGAATGCTATCATGTTTATTGCACGCCAGCAGACACTTAAGACTTTCTTTTCGGTAATGCTGCTCCTACGTTAAAAATGGAAAGATATTCAAACTTAAGAACCCAAGAAACATTAAGGTTTGTTTGTTCATTTTTATAACAGTAATGCATGACTTTATTTCTGTTGAAAGTAATACAAAAATAACCAGGATAAATTGTAAAAGTTCCTCCTTACTACATTTCCCACTTCCCTTCCCTTCCCAGATTGAGGAATTCCTTGCTAGTCTCATATCTGTGTATTTTCTTATATGTAGAAGTACATAGGTACTTTAGCATAAGCACTTTTATAATAAGAAATATTAATTTTTGTCTTTTCTAATGATACCATTGAGGTAAGGGGTGGAGGGAGATCATAGAGTAAAAATTTTAAAGCAGACAGGAGCTTAAGTGTTATTTAGTTATTTAGTCCATCCTATAAAAAAGGAAAACTGAGACATGTGGAAATTAAGTGACTAGAGTGATTTCACAGAGCTAATTCCTCCCAGGGTGCCACTGGAAACTTGGACTTGTGGGTCCCAGTTCACTGCTCTTCATATTTCATGTGCCTCAGGGCAGCAGCAGTGACAGAAATGAAATGCTTTCTCTGCATGCTTATGGCAGATTGGGCTAAGAACAAAAAATTTGAAGTTATAAGGATAAGAGAATGCATTAAATGGCTTTTTCTTTTTTGAAGAGTGTTATTTGTTATCTGCTTTGTGGTATCTACCCATTTTTCACCTGAGTGGCTCACACATTCCCAGCCCAGTTTTTTATCACTAGTGGTAGACATTTGGGGTGGGCTATAAAGCCTGCACTGCTATTATGGAGGGTGGGATGTGGAGGCAATTTGCAAGGGCTTTGTGAGTATCTCAAGTTCTGTCAGTGATTAACTCATGAATATATCTTTTAGATCAACAGTCAACAAACACATTTCCTAAATTCTTCAATTTAGGAAAATTGGAACAGCATGATGTTCCAAAATTTCAAAGTCGACTTTGGATTTATTTCCAGGGCCCTAATTTTGGTTTTGCTTTGCTTAGCATTATTTATTTATTTTGGAGGTAGAGAATGTATTCTAGAATTTTTTTCCCTCTCATCGCTGCAGGAGGGTTGTTGCGTCTCTCATTAGATTTATGGAAACTTTTGTAATGTCAGCAAAATTGTGACTTCTTCTAGTGTTGTCAGAGTGAGTTAGTAAAACAGTCTAGTTGCTTTGTGCTTCATATTGGCTTTAGCTGAAAACAATTTGTGATCTTCAGAGAAGAGGTCGTTCTTAGGTCTGTTAGAAAATAGGCCAATATTTTGTAAGCTATAGTTTGGGGATGAATATGTCAAGACTTACAAGGAGAAACATCTCTGTGTGTGCACATATATGTAGATTTAGGTGTTTTTATTTTTTGAAGAAAATATGTACAATTTATATATGTATATATGTATGAAACATAAAAATATTAAATAAATGTACATTGAATTTTCAGCTAATTCAGAAATTTATTTGCAAGTAAATTTCAGGTCTATTAAATATTAGCACTTTTTATTCCTAAGGATCAAGTATCAAACTAGTATTTGATATAATAGTAAACTGATGTCAACTTATAATGCACAATTACAGTCTCCTTTTAAATGTCCTTCAGTCCCTGCTCCAATGGCCAGAATTCTGTTTGACTGGATTGTCATCATTTTTCTTGTTCTTCTAGGAACTTCTCCCCCAAAAGCAAACCTGTTGTCAGAGACATACATCACTAAGAAGTTAACTTGCGTAGTTACCCAGAGAGCAGAAGAGAGAAGCTATGAAGGGGTAGTGAGTACAGAAATAGGAAACATAGTAGACTGGAGAAAGAATGGGTTTCAACATTATCATCCAAGAAACTCAGTACTACCTTGTAATGGCTATTTGCCTAAGGGCACATATTCAACCATTTTAACCCTCAGTTTACCTAAAATACATGTCTGCGTTTTAATAACAGCTATCCCAAGGTTGTTGTAATATTTAATTTGATAATATATGTGAAACTGTTAGTTTAGCACCTAGAATAAACCAAACACTTCATAAGTGATTATCCAGAGGCACTTCTTTACGTGTATGTATGCATACATGGGTGTATGTCTGGATGTAAGTGTGCATGCATGGGTATATGCACACATGTATGCATGAGTGTGCTCATATGTACACATATGTGAATATAATATACAGTTGTATGCATGCTTAGACATACGTATAGGATGAGGCAACACTGAAGCTGTCAAGGATTTGAGTTTGTGGAGAGCCTTAGAGATCCCCTAGAAGAGAGCTTTCATCACTTCTTAATTTATCTCTGCTTGGTTCTGTCATCAGAAAAATTATAACAATTCATAGAGATGTTAACAATATGCAAAAAGTAATTGAATAAGATCACTTGATCTTTTGTTTTAATGTGAATATGTGAGTAATTAATGAGCTGGTATTTCTCTTAAGAAGGAGATGTGAAAATTAATTCATTTATTCAATCAGTAAATATATTCGGAGTACCTAGCATATGCTGGGCACTAGGAAAATACAGTTGAATCAGTTAAATTCTGACCCCCATCTCAGGGAGCACACCTTATTCTGGGGAAACAGAGAGGTGTAAACAGCTACCCCACCTTTAATACATGCTATCATAGAACCCAGGTTTGCCCCAGCAGCAGGAAGAAGAGATTATTAGTTGGCCTACCATGATCAGTGAGGACCTCTGAAGATGTGGTATTTAGGTTGAAACTTAAGAGGTGAGAAGGCCCCGTCTACACAGATGAAAGTTAAGGTACAAATTAGAAAGACACACAGGCTTGAAAAGTCATGTGCTGAGAAATGGTAGCGATTGGATGCCTTTGGTATATGTAGAGGAGATAAGTAGAGGACAGGGAGGACTGGGGGTGAGGTGATCAGAGGCCTGGCCATGACAGGATTCCTCACATCTGGTAATGTAAAGAGCTTAAACATTCTTCTTGGAAGAGATTAAGAAATGGCTTTCTGATGTCTCTAGCACAAGTAGCCAATGGTAAGATCAGCTGTGCATCTCAGAAAGAGATGCTAGTGGTGGTGTGAGGATGAAATGGAGTGGGGAGTGAGAAAAGGAATCACTTCACAGTATGGAGAAGGGGCTGAACAATTATCTGAAAGGATGAGGAAAGAAGAGCCCATTGAGACTCTTCTGGGACATAATTGTTCAGGTTTATTGATGAAGGAGAAAAATCATCAAAGCCACTCATGTTTTCAACCTGGGCAATTTGTCAATGGTGGTACAAAAACAGAAGGCTAACATCAGGTCAAAATGGTGTGGACATCAGACAAGGGTGAAGATCATGGATTAATTAAAACATTTGACTTAGAGGCACATGATACGTTCTGGTAGAAACACTCACATTTATTGAAATCATCTCTATAAATTGGATAAGCATTAGGATAATTCAAGAATCCATTAGAAAACCTGGGACTGAATTTTACCAACTGAAAATCTGTAGAACAAGAACAGATTTGAAACATTCACTTAAAAATGACATTGTGTGTGTGTGCACGCACAAAATCTACTTATATCTGTATATATTTGGTCTCTTGTTTTCCTTGATTAAACTTCAGATGTGGCAGTTCTAGTTCTCCTTTCTGATATTGAATTCTGGGATTTATCCATGCACATGTATGTGTGAGTGTGCTGGTGTGTGACGTGTCTACACCAGTTTGTGGCCCAATGAACCCACACCTCTAGAATTATGTTGTTTTCTTACATGTCTGTGGTTCAGAAATTCATAATTTAAGGCCCAAGGACTATGGGACGCAAGCTTTTCCAACTTTCTCTGAAATTGTAGCCATATTTTGTGAGTAAGTATGTATTCATATTGTCTCTGAAAAGATTCAAAGCTTTAACTTCTCAAAGGAACCATAAAAAAAAAAAAGAAGGAAAATGAAAAAAAAAGTTTTAGAAATACTGTCTTAAATCACTTTGTTCAATTCACACTTCCACATATGGGAGAAATCAGAGTTCCACTTGGGGTGGAGATATTTGTTCAAGTACAGAAAACAACTATATTAACCAGAAGGATCCCATTCATTAATCTTGAGAGACTTTTGATTCAGATGGGCCTTTTTGTTTCACATCATATGCTAAACTTAAATATGACTGATTGTTGCTTCTGACAGGTTCTATGTTATTTATTATGGCAAATGGTGGAAATAACTCTATAATAAGGTTCAAATAGATTTTATTTCAATAGTTTCCTCAACACATTTACAGAACAGAATCTGCTTTTATTCATGTTTTTTTTTCTTTTTTGTGTTGGAAAAATAGTAAGATTTTCCAGCCTAATAATTTAGAATTTTCTTGACAAAATTAATGACCTTGTGTCACGTGAAATTGGATAACTCGATAAAATTGTGTTTGGTCTGTTTGAGTCAGTCAGGGAGGACCTTGACATATCCAAGGCATACCTAACTATGTACAAAAAGTGGGGAAGGTGTTGGGGACCCATAGGATGATGCAGTACCTGTGGGCCAGTCACAGGGAGAGCTATTATAGACCCTGGCTTGATGCTACAAGTAGAGGATGCATTTACCTGAAACCTGAGAGGTACAACCCACTGGTCCAACAGCCAGGTACTTCTGCCTTCAATATCCAGACACAGCCAATCCATGGTGCCTTAGTGGGGAGAAAGCTTGGGAGATTACCTACCCAACTTCACTCTCTCCCACCCTTTAATCTCCTGCTGACAATTACTATGGTCCGAGGCCAGAAAGGAAAAGAGCAGATGCTGCAGTCTGTAAGGATCAGGCTACCAAGAGGGGTAGGGTGAAGAAGGGTGGCTATTGCATCTGGAAGACAAAAGGAAAATATTCAGTCTAGCTTTTTTCTTAACAGGGCTAATTGTATAAACTGAAGTGTGAATATAATGTGAAAGTACAAGTCTGATGGATTTTTCACCTGCTCTTTCATAGTTGTTTACCCTATGCCATTCATCATCATTGTTGGGTCCTCTAGGAAGCAGATGCCAAGGAGAAGCTAAAAGGGCAAGAGATTTATTGTGGTTAATGCCTATGAATGACAAAGAGGAAAAGAAGCAGGCATTTACAGCGAGAGACTTCAGACTATGATGTAGGTCTGACTCCTGTGAAATGAGAGATGAGGGAAGGAGACTGAGGTAAGTCTCTCCTACATCCACAAGGAGCTCTGGCACTAAGATTGCCATAGAGTGGGAGAAAATGGCCAACCCCGGCACTACTGTGCAGTCACTGTCTGAGGGTCACCCTAAGGAGAATGTCGTGGCTGGAAGCTCTGAAGAGCAGAAAGGATACAGAAGTCTTTGCCTGCTTCACAGCAAACATGGAGGACAGCTGTTGGTACTGGCTGTCGGGCCTGTGGGACAGCACCACTGTGATGTGGACAAAACACCCACTAGCTTAGGTTAATATCTCCACTGCAGACCAAACTGCAGTTAAAATCAGAACTCAGGGAATTCTGTGGGGCTAGAGAGAGAACCACTCAGCCTGTTTAGCAAGAAGGCAGACACATGTTCATGGGCTGCAAATATGACCAGCGACACAAGCCTGGGACCAGCAAAGTTCTGGAGAATCAAAGCTCCTCCTTCCACTGGCAAGCACCAAGGCCCACTCACAGTCACCTTCTTGGGCAGGAGAAGCGAGGGGATTAGAAACTGCCATGAGAGGTGCGGAACTTTGATTCAACTGAATATTTACCTGAAATGTGATTGTGTTAAGGTGAAAGATACTAAGACATTCTGAAAGATAAGATTAAGTTCTCTTTCCCCTACCTTATTACTGTTGACCATCAACTTCTCAGAAGACCCCAGGGAAACATGTTGATAAAGCAAAACTAAGTTTATTAGATCTATTGCTGTGTGAGAGAATACCACCCTGATGGTCTTAGTAGTTTCTCAGATATCAGGGTCTGCTCTGGGTGATTTTTAAAGAAGGCTTTGCAAAGTGAGGAGCAGTTTGGGACTGGGCAGAGTTTATGACCTAACAACTTTGAATTGGTGAGCCCCACAAGATGAAGGACTTGAAGTAAGTCTTGATGAATAAGCTGCTGGTTTTGATAAGTAAACTATTTTAGCTGATTCGGTCTTATTTCTGAGGGTAGAATATTCTTGCAACAAGCAGGTTAAGTTATTTTCGCTTGGTCCAAACAATGCTAAATACACATTCAGGAGAGAATAACCAGCGCTATTTTAAGGCCCAAAGTGGGAAGTGTGCTGGCCTCAGCTCGCACTATTCAAAAGAGTGGAGCATTGTGAGGGGGATTATGTGAATTGGAAAAATAAAGACATTTCTTTTGTTTTTCTAATAATTTTAAATAACTGATACATTATTATTAACTAAAGTCTATATTTTATTTAGTTTTCCTTAGTTTTCACTGATTTTTTTCTGGTCTCGGATTCCATCCAGGACACCACATTACATTCACTTGTCATGTCTCCGTAGGCTCCTCTTTCTCAGACTTCCCTTGTTTTTGACGATCTCGATGGTTTAGAGGAGTGCTGATCAGGCATTTTGTAAAATTTCCCTCATTTAGGATTTGTCTAATAATTTGCTTTTTGTTAGTTTTGGGTTAAGAGTTTTGGGGAAGAAGACCACAGAGTAAAGTGCCATTTTCATCCAATCATATCAATGGTACATACTATCAAAATGACATCACTCTTAATGTTAACTTTGATTACCTGGATGAGGTGGTGTTCATCAGTTTTATCCACTATAAAGTTATTGTTTTTACCCTTTTCTGTACTGTGCTCTTTGGGAGGCAGTCACTGTGTGTAGCTCACATGTAAGGAATCAGGGGTTATGCTCCATGTAGGGCAGAGAACCTACATAAAATATTTGGGATTTTTTTTCATGGGAACTTTGTCTATTCTACCAAATTTATTGATTTATTTTATCAGACTCATGGATATTTATTTAATGCTTTGTTTTATAGTCTAATACTATTTTATTAGTTTTGTTGCTCAAATTTTTCCAGCTTTGGCCAATAGGAACTCTTTCAGTTGGCTCCTGTGTTCTTTTGATATTCTTCCATTGTTGTGTGCTTCTTTTTTTAAAACATTTCCATGTTTCTAGGCACTATAAATTGCAGCAGGATCATCTTATATATTCTCGGCCCCAATCATAGAATCAAACATTTCTCTGAGGAGCACTGGTTCCTTTGACTGGAGAAAGATATTAGAAACCAAGATTTGGGTGCTCTCTGTGCTCATTGCTACTTGGAGTATCGTTGCTTCTATTGGCATTTCTTCTTCACATCTGAGCACTACATTTATGACCGTTTTACCTGTGTTTCTGCTTTTATCCCTTCCATGATAGTGTCATTTGGGAAGTCACAGAAGTCAGCCATGAATAAAATGAGCTGAAAATTTGGTCTCTCACAATGAGGATATTCCATAGGACAGGAATGGTTTAACCAGGAGTCTTCTGTGTGCTGCACCTCCAAAACATTAAAAATGGCCTCCATGTGTTTTACGTGGAAGAACACAGAGGAGTTTTCACTTTTTCAGTGCCAATTCTGAGATTTAAACAAGGTAAATTAGAACTCTGGGAGACAAAGCCACCTCTTGATGTGACAGATGACTGCTCACAGCATTGTGATGAATGAGTCCGTAAACCAAACACATCAATACCTGATGGGCATGAGAAGGACAATGCTTGTTACCTTCAACAACGAGGTTAAACCCTTTTCGCTCAGGTGTCATGTTACACCAGGCTCCATAGTTACAATTTGATCCCAAGACAAAGAAATAAAGGTCAATGATTGAAGGCAATTCTTTACCATCAAATTAAGATGTGACAAATTTGTCTATTTTTCACTGACAATATTTTGCTTCTTCTGCAAAACCAAGATTAAAGTGAAAGAAAAAAAGGAAAAGAAAGACTAAGCGTTTAAACATTTCTTATTTCAATTCCCTGGTTGTTTCTATTTGTTTATTCATCGAGATATTCTCCATAATTATTTTGAATCTAATAAGATACTGAATCTAATAAGAAAAATTTTAAAAACAAACCAAAGCAACAAAGTAACTTTAGTAAAGACAGCTAGATGTGACCCTAGTGAAGGTTTGAGCTTCAACTAAAAGAAGTAGGATTCAATGAGACAAAAGAAAAAAATGCATGTAGTTGAAATTACTTCTAGTATCAAGTTCTAACATTTTATGATTCTACCAACTAATATATATTCACCCTGGATTTTTGAGAGCCTACCATACAAGGAGCTTTGAAAGCAATATGCTCCAGGTAATTTCTTATACATCTTGTCATGTAACCTATTTCATAAGCCATAGTTGATTGGGCAAGGACTCAGCCATGATCTAGTGACACACAACTAGGTCCTGGCACTGATTTAGGGACATCATTGTCAGTGAGCTGGTGGATATGTTGTTGTGGCATGAAAATATGGGAAAGTAGTGATATTCTACCCTAGACTGTGACTAATCAACTAACAAATCTTCTCCTCCGGGAAATGCGATAGGACCTCTCAAAGTGACTATAGGATCACCAGAGCTCCTACAATAGCCTGAACTATGGTGAAAAGTATTTTTGGTCTCTAGGAGAGCAGGCTTTGTGACTGCTGAGATAGGTTCTTGTGTTTCTAATTTACTGGAAAGCTCTTATGATAAAAATATTCATCAGTGGTTATTTGGCTCCTTGCCTTACCTGCCTTGGTTCCTTGCAACTTAGAAGAGTCTAACAGAATAGTAACACATTAAAAGGACCCAAGAATATATATTGTGGGTTCCTTGAGGGCAGGTATCAAGTTTCACTTTTAAATCCTAAGTAGGTGCATTCAGTTAATGCTCAGTATATGATTAGTGAAAGGGTGAATGAATAAACAAGGCTCAAAAAGAT
>NW_011888788.1:17456922-17459580 GCF_000151845.1 Pteropus vampyrus | reverse complement strand
GGGACATCATTGTCAGTGAGCTGGTGGATATGTTGTTGTGGCATGAAAATATGGGAAAGTAGTGATATTCTACCCTAGACTGTGACTAATCAACTAACAAATCTTCTCCTCCGGGAAATGCGATAGGACCTCTCAAAGTGACTATAGGATCACCAGAGCTCCTACAATAGCCTGAACTATGGTGAAAAGTATTTTTGGTCTCTAGGAGAGCAGGCTTTGTGACTGCTGAGATAGGTTCTTGTGTTTCTAATTTACTGGAAAGCTCTTATGATAAAAATATTCATCAGTGGTTATTTGGCTCCTTGCCTTACCTGCCTTGGTTCCTTGCAACTTAGAAGAGTCTAACAGAATAGTAACACATTAAAAGGACCCAAGAATATATATTGTGGGTTCCTTGAGGGCAGGTATCAAGTTTCACTTTTAAATCCTAAGTAGGTGCATTCAGTTAATGCTCAGTATATGATTAGTGAAAGGGTGAATGAATAAACAAGGCTCAAAAAGATTAAGATTAAGAATGCTACTGAGAACAGAAACCCACTGTAATTGCTTGACCCTATGTCAAACAATGCTAAAACTAGTTTCTCTTTTTTGTCCATATGTTAAATAATGCTGAGACCAAGTAGAAGTAGCTTGTTTGTTCCAAGAAATTTGTTTGTTCCGGGAATCCTTGTTTCTGGAGGATGAGACCATAAATCAATTAAGCAATTTAGTTATCAAAACTAAGAGCTTCCTTAGCAAGACATTCTTCAAAATCCTTACCTGGTTTTGCCCACTAATCCAAAACTATAATATTGTAAACTCTGTCTAGCCCAAGCCAGTTCTCCACCTGTCAAGAACCACCTTAAAAAGAACCAGCCTGGAGCTTAAAGCTACTATTGATATCCTACCTTAATTTTCATTTTAAGTCACTAAGACCCATTAAGATGATGTTCTCCCTTGCTATGATGTGATAGATTTGTCTGCTCTTCAATGACTAAATTTTGCTTCCCCTACCAAACCAAGTGGCTCTTATAAACATAGTTTTGCTTGATAAGTAGATTTTTCTGGTGGTCTTTGGGAGAATTGAGAGTCAATGTAACACGATCATTTTTAGATTCTTTTCCTTTTATCTTTCAAACATGATTCACATTTCTTTGAATGTACAAAAATATTCTAAGCTCATAGAAGTATAGATGTAGTGTTTTCCTTAGAGGACTTGAAGCATGAAGCAAATAAGCCATGTCTTTGTTACATTGTCTAAGGAATAAAATAGTTGGACTTGAAGTTACTTAGAAAATCTTTCCAATTCTAGGATTTGAGTTTTAGTAAATCTATGAAAGTCCTCACTAAATTCTATTTTGAATAAATGTCTTATTTGCTTGCTACTAATGCTGAATGCAGAAGGAATCCAACATTGGACTCTGAAAAAGAAAGTGGCTTATAGTACATGGCAAACGGTTAAGGCCCTGTGTCCCATTAAATTCCGAGTTTAATTTCTCAAACATACACAAAAATGCACAGCTCTGGACTTTCAGTAAAGTATCTGTCAAGAGAGTCATTTTAGCTCAGATGACTCTAAAAAATGGCTGTCAATTCCAGACGTTTCCAACTGGATGGGACAACAGTCACCACATGTCATACAATACACTGCACACAATGTAAACATACCATTCATGTCCACAACTGAGATATTTATGGCATTTTCCATGGTTGCCATGTCAACCCATGGAGCAACCAGGGCATTAAATCATGCTGTCAGCAGGCCAAGACAGTAACACTGCAAAAAAAATTCCAGTTGCCTACATGAAACATTACATTTATCATTTTAAGACTTTTTTCCAGCTGCCTCTTGCTTTATGCTCTTCACAGATTTTGAATTGGTCTTTTAGGGTACAAAGAGAATGTGAATGAGCTGTTTAAAATGCAGTATAAATTCCAACCAATTCTTAATTACTTTTATTTTCAAAGAACTTATTTTCTTCAGGTGATAATCTTGAGGTCACATGCCAAGAGAGGAAGGGATGTGTTGAGAGTTGATATATTATTGCTATAACTGGCCAATTTTTAACTTTATAACTTGGATTCACTACTTAATTTCTCCCCTCTGAATGAAATTGTTTTCAGCTAATTCCTGGATATTGAGCGTATTCACTTGATTTCTTCTGAACCCAGCTAGAGAGCCTCTTATTGAAATTGTTTTCCAAGATCATAGAGAAAGTCTAATTAAAAGTAGAATGGGCTTTACAGTCAGTAACAATATAACCAAGAATACATTTTTCTTGGAAATCCTAATTTTACATGATCATATTAATTTTAGAAAAGTTGCTTCATTGACTGTATAACTGCATATAATTCAAATTTTCTACCATTAGAAGACTTTTCACATAAATTCATAAGTCAGAGAAACATGACAGGAATATTAGGTAAAAAATAAGGTAACTGTGATATTTCAGTGTAAATGGTGATACTATTTTCAGACCAAGGACTATTTTGCATAAATAAAACAACAATGATGCAAAGTTTGCTCTGTTTTTCTTCATACTCCCTTCTCTCTGTCCTGTCTCCACTTTTTGCTGGTCCCACCTCCATTTTGATGGGACTTCTGGTATTTTAGCTCCTCATGTATATAATGTTCTGCTCTTCATTCTTCCTAGAGAACAATTCCAAGAAATTACATTC